>NW_005187609.1:108077-109706 GCF_000239375.1 Pundamilia nyererei
TAATGTTGTGAACAACACAGAAACGCACACAGCAACACGAACATAAATGAATGAATTAATAAACAAATAAACAACCAATAAATATTATAGGAGACAACGATACAAAACAAGAAACATTTCAAATCCCTAGAAAACCATTTCAAAAACATAACATAACCATTCTACCACTACTGTTCACATAAAGTAATAGATATCTATACGTATAGATATGTACATGAACACACTAAATATACATATGTATACATATACATACATATACTGTATACCTGCACGTCCATAAACATAGAAGGTGCATTGTGCATGAATGGTAACCATGGATTTCCACAAAGTCCAGTGAATTATGACATCGTGATTGAGTTATAGAGTCTAACTGCTGTTGGGATGAATTATCTGGGAAAGCGCTCCTTCCTGCAGCAAGGATGTTTCAGGAAGGAGCTGTGATAGTTGTCGAAATTGGTTCATATTTATCATAGTTTCATAACAGTTTTCATAATTATTTTCCCACTTTAGTTGTTACTCCTGTTCCATCTTTGCTGGCGTTTTGTTCATGTTTACCTGCCTTAATAAAACCACTTGCTTTTGGTTCTAGTCTCTGCTCTGTCTCCTCCATTGTATCCATTTGTGTCCTCGTTCTTGTTCAACACAAGCACTTACTGTGATTTTTCTAAAAATAAATATGATTCAAATTTTTTGAATAGCAAATGTTACTTCAAATAATGACTGCATTGTTATATATTTTATTCACAGTTTGCAGAGTGCATCTTAAAAGATGTTCCAGTAGAGTTTGAGAACTCTGCTTCAAGTTTTGCAAGTCAGAGACAACAGATTGCAATATGTCTTCTTGAGAATACAGGTATCATTACAAATATAAATTAAATGGTAAAATACAGACTGTTATCCTGAATGTGTTTTTAATATTGTTCTTTTTTTGCTATAATCTTATTATGTAGTCTTGCAAACAGAGTTCATTATTGTTAAAAGTAAAGTATTTGCTTCTTGTATTTGAAGATGACCTGACTGACCTATGCCACTATTGTGGGAACCACGATGGTGACACTCAATGGATAAATGCCTTTGTTTTACATGTCCTCAGCCTATTCAGCTTAAAAAGATGATAAAAAAAATCATGAAACAAAATTTAATTTTAAAAATATCACAGACCACACATCATATGACTTATTGTAGTTGTAATGAATGGTGGACTGCTTTATGATCTGAGTATTTTCTAAGATTGTTATTTACATACTTATTTGTATAACACTTTTAACAAAATACTCGTGTTACCTTGTTTTGTCTAATTCATACTGGCTGCAACATTTACCCACGGTGGTACCATAGGAGCTGTGCCAAGAAGAGATAAGATAACTCTTCATTGCACAGTCATACATAGTACAATAGTACAATGAGATTGGAAAACTGTCCTATGTCGGCAATACATGTAATACAACACGACACGATATGACACATCACAACGCAACACAAACAACACAACACAGTATATTAACTTAGTAATAAAAAAAGAAGAAGTGTATGTGTATTGCACACTGTTATTATTGCACATTAATTATTATTGCACCTTGTCATAAATATAAATATTATTATTGTTATTGCTTTAAACATTGTTCCCCC
>NW_005187609.1:116189-140856 GCF_000239375.1 Pundamilia nyererei
CTGAGGTGTTTTTTCTGTTATCAAACTGTTCTCCCACTAGGAGCTCAGTCTGAGTGGAGTTTTTTTCTCCTCCTCTTATCTCATGTTATGTATTTTCGTTGTTTTTTTCCTATCAGCCTACCTTTCTGACATGTCTCCCAAATGTGATGTTTGTGTAAAGTTGGTCAGAAGGTTCCTTTGTAAGTGCGCATGCGCCATTAGCGTGCTGCCTGCTGTCCTAATTTCCTTCGGGATTAATAAAGTATTCTGATTCTGATTCTGATATTCAGCAGTTCTTGGAGAGTGTTTGGGATATAATATGTCACATGTAACCCTCCTGGATGATATCCAACAATTTTGAAGCAGAAACATTGTTTCAGTGATAAGATATAGGCGGCATTCACTTTCTGGCAGGTTGAAAATGACATGTTATCGGTAATAATGTTCTTTTAAAAGTTATTCAGCAGTTCTGAGGGAATGTTTGGGCTCCTGTGTGTCACGTTTAACCCTTTTTGATGATACCCAACAAGTTTGAAGCAGAAATACTGTTTCAGTGACAAGTTATAGGCCACAATCACTTTTTGGCAGCTTGAAAATGGCATATTATCGGTATTAATGTTATTTTAAAAGTTATTCAGCAGTTCTAATGGACTGTTTGGGATGTAATATGTCACATATAGCCCTTCTGTATGATACCCAACAAGTTTGAAGCCGAAATATTGTTTCTGTCACGAGCTAGGTCACAATCATTTTTTGGTAGCGCTAAAATGCCATGTTCTCAGCCGTTATTCTGAACAAACAAGAAAGAGTCATGGTGATACTGGCACAATAGGTCTTTATTGTTTTAACTACTATTCGACAGTCTTATAACAAATATGAACAACGAGAGTAGACATACTAAGCCTGTAGGCATTACTTATTCCATGGTGATGCGTGTAGTCATTCGTGACTGCGCTACACACTGAAAGCAACCTTCTGATAAGCGTCATAGTTCGGTTACAAGAAACGTTAAAGTTCTATAGATGACATAACAAAGGCATAAATGTGTTTGGGTTTTTCCCACGTTATATCAGTTGCACGGAAGTAGCTGTCAACGCAAGTAATCCGGGCGCTGCACCTTTAACCGCTCCCGCGGACGGCAATCACTTTCTGGCAGACAATCACTTTTTGGCACAACACCTGTTGTAGCTTTTCAGCTCACAGCCCGACACACGCCAACACAACAGCATAGATAGCACAGACGTTAAGGCGGCGTTCTCCTTCCCTGCAGCGGCGCTGCAGACCACGCCCCGCCACACACATTAACCAGGTAAAATACATATTTAGGCAGAATTTTGCAAATATCTATTTTTAATTTTTAGCAGCACAGTGCTTTTTTTCCAATTATTTTTTTAAAAGTCAGATCAAGGCTCCAAAAGTTTTTGTTTGCTGGGTCATTTTAGTTCCGCTGGGTGTCTTTGCTTTTGTTATATTTCTCTAAGAGTTCAAAATGTATTAATTACATAAATAAAATGTAATTTTTTCTGTAGCACTTCATGGATTTAAGCAACGAACCTTATTTGTTCACACAAAGCATAAAGGTAAAAAAACAAACAAAAAACAATATATACAGTGTTATCTTCATTTTAGATGTCAAAAAGTATTTGCGGCTCCCAGTGTTTTCTTTTGCGTGGAAATCGAGTCCAAATGGCTCTTTGGGTGCTAAAGGTTGCTGACCCCTGCACTAGGTTCTATATCAGCATAAAGCGCCTTGAGACTGTTGCTGTGATTTGGCGCTGTATAAATAAAACTGAATAGAATAGACAAGCACAGCACAATTCCAAACAAATTAATATATATATAATTTACTGGTATGTGTCATGGTCCTGAGTCTGAGGACTCAGTGTTTTGTGTTTCCTTATGCTTTTGTTCATTCCGAGTGTGTTTTCTGTTGTGATTTTGCCATTTGTTAGGTTTTTGTTCTTTGCCTGCCTGATCCCACTTCTCTGTGTTCCCTCTGTCTGTCCATGGTGTTATTGTGTCTGCTCATGAGTCTGCCTGTCAAGTTCAGTGTCCTGTCTGGTTCTCTGTGTCTGTTAGTTTCCTGTTTTATTCTGAAGGTTCATGTCTGATGTGAGTGTGTTCAGTTTACATTTCCCCTGTCCCGTCAGCTCTGAGTTCTCCCAGCTGTGTTGCCCTCCTGTCTCTCATCCCCTGATTACTGGTGTGTGTATTTAAGCCCTGTGTGTTCTCCTGCCTGTTGCCGGTTCGTCTGTATTACTCCATGTAAGTCCGCGCTTTTCTGCATTCATCTGTGTCTCTCTGCGTTTTTTTTGTATCGTCTGTCAGTCTGCGTCTCTCTGCCTTTCACCCCGTGTCCTGTGGATTTCTAGTTGATCTTTAGTTTTCCCAGTTTAGGTTTCCGTTAGCTTGTCTCTTTATTCGTTTTCTGTTCCTGCCACTGACACCTTGTAAATAAACTCCACTAAACTTTTCATACACTGCTTGCTCTTGGGTCCTTTTTTCCAACTCCACACGGCTGGCCTCGGCAGCCGTGACAGTATGATAGCTGCGGGAAGCTTATTGTTTTTTTTGTTGATGAGTGAGTATAGGGGTGGGATTTAATAAGTTTTCTTCGTCCCACTCCTTTTTCAGGCAATTTTTGTTTTTTGTTTTGTGCATTTTATGTTCAATATAGGTATTTGTTGTGCCTGAAAATGAACAAATAAATGAAATGAATGAAATGAAAACGGACAAAGAAAAGACTGCTGTGTTTACCGTAATAACGACACTGGTTTACAGCTTCTTTTGGACTCAAACTCTGGATGTGTTTGGTTGATTTTTAAGTTTTCTAGTTCGTGTGATCATCTTCTGCCGAGCAGCTTCTGAACCATGGAGAAACTTTCCGTAAGTCCACACTGCTGTGGATGCTGTATCTGTGACACTGGCATGATGCTTGAACCTACAGTTTTGGTCATAGTGACCCTGCAGCTTCCTGTTGTTTATGAGATGTTCGCACCAGTGGGAATTAAAAAAAGAGGGAAAAGGAAAAAAAATCTGTCATGGAAATAAGAAATAGTTCGCCTGTAATTAATGGACGTGTTTTTCTACATTTTCAGTATACATGCTGCAGTATAAATATATTCCTTATGGCAGCACAGTTTAGTGAGCACAGTGAGTAAAGGGTTAGAGTGAGGATGACGTCACTTGATACGTCAGCAAATAAAATTTTCTGTTGAAAGTAGAAAACAACTAGAGAACAGACGGAGTCAGAGCTGAAGAGTCCTCCCGTTTTATGTCCTCACTGAAAGCAGAGGCGTTTTTTAAAATTCAGATATTTTAACGAATCTCTGTTTTTCTCGCTTTCTCTCATCTATATGAAAGCAATCACTGAATGAGATACTTATACATTATCTCTAAATATTTCTTTGATTACTTTGAATTCCAGTCTTTAAGCATCAGATATTCAGATCAGATATTGGTCTTCACAATCCACAACAAAAAAGAGGGTATTGCTTCTTTTTAAATATGCACGTGTAAGCGGTAGTATCACAAACATTAATTCAGTAATTACAATGACTGTGGTTCATTAAAAAATCATGCTGGCGCCTCGCAATGGCCAGAAGCAGCGGGTACGCCATCTGTCAGAAGTGGGCTGACGCGTTTTGAGCCACGCTTTGGAGCAGTGTTTCGAAATCTTGTAAATTCCCAATTATAAAACTGCGGTTATTGTACCCGACCCTAAAACTCAATGAAATATGGTACATAACCAGATTCGTACTCTGGATGGCATTACCTTGGCAATGTAGGACTGCTTTCTTCCATTTACGCAACATCTCTAAAATTAGAAACATCCTGTCTCAGAGTGATGCTGAAAAACTAGTTCATGCATTTATTCCTTCTTGGCTGGACTCCTGAAAATTCATTATTATCAGGATGTCCTAAAAACTCCCTGAAAAGCCTTCAGTTGATCCAAAATACTGCAGCAAGAGTCCTGACAGGAAAGAGAGAGCAGACTTCTCCTGTACTGGCTTCTCTTCATTGGCTCCCTGTTAAATCCAGAACTGGATTCTGAATTCTTGCTCCTCACATACAAGGTCTTGAACAATCAGGCCCCAAGGTTATCTTAATGAACTTATTGGACCATATCACCCCAATTAGAGCACTTTGCTCTCAGATTGTGGGGTTATTGTTGTTCCTAGATTATTTAAAAGTGCAATGGGAGACGAAGCTTTCAGGCCCCTCTTCTATGAAAACAGTCCCCTGTTTAGATTCAGGATGCAGACTTTAAGCTTTAAGAGCCTTAAAATTTTACTTTTTGGTTAAGTTTATAGTTAGGGCTGGATCAGGTAAGCATAAATCTTCCCTTATTTAAGCTGCTATAGATTTAGGCTGCTGGGAGCTTAGAAGTAGAATGGGAGGGAGAGTCTTCAGTTTTCAGGCCCTTCTGCTGGCGGTTACTTCCTGTCAAATTGGAGTTATTCCTTCCTACTGTTGCCATTGTGCTAGGTAGTTAGTTGTATGTATTATTACTGAGTCTACCTTTCAATATATAGCGTCTAGATGCGACTGCTGTTCGGATTTGGCACTGTAAAAATAAAATTGAACTGAAACATCTGTGCTTCGGAAGCTTGATGCAGTTTCGAAACATTCGTTTCGAGCTTCCCATCCCTACTTTTAACTTCTTTTCCCCCCCATATTGTCCACTTTAGATATTGTGTTAGTGATTTAACCCTGGTCCTGCTGTTATCATTGGGGTTTTCTGGTAACAGCCAGCAGGTTTATGAAGTTTTGTGGTGGAAACTGGTGTGGTAGTGGAATTGTGTGTAGTCTGTCTGGTTGATTCCCAACTGAATTCATAGTAGAACCAGTGGACACGTTTCTTTGTTAATTGATTTACATTTTTTAAATACTCAATAGAGTTGCTTGTAGCAGCAGTTGAAATGGGCATTTCCGACTGCAGTGTTTGTCTTAACATTAAAAAGAGTGACCACCTCTCTGCATACTGATATTTTAATATTTAGATTCAAAGTGATGCAGGAGAATGTTCTGTTTTACTGGTGTTGTACCTTACCTTCTGCATTGGTTCAGATCATAAAATGCTTTTCTAAGTAGGAGAGTAAGAGTTCCTCATCTATTTCTCTTACCTATGGTGTGCCACATTTGGCTCTTCTTGTTTCTATTATGTCTGCTCCCTCTTCTGCATATTCTGAGCAGCTTCAAGGACATTTAACATCACTGCTATGCAGATGAAATTCAAATATACATCTCTTTTTAACCCCAAGATGTTTCTAAGCTGCTGATCCAAAATAAGTTCTTAGACTCTCTTCAAAGTTGGATGGCTGACAACTTCCTGCAACTTAATGAAGAAAAAACAGAAGTTCCTGTGTGTGCCCTGACAGATTTCTGCCAAAGGCAGCTCCTTTGTCCCCTTACAACATTTGGTAAATCATCTATCAGGAACCTTAGAATTTTGACTCTTTGTTCATTCTTGATGTTCATGTGTAATCTCTAGTTTGCTCTTTTTGTTTTCACTTGCCAAGTTAAGTCCCATTGTGTCACGCTCTGAACCTGAGATTATTATTGATGCATTTTTTCATCTTGTGTAGATTATTGAAATTCATTGTTCACTTGTCTAAGCAGAAACTCCTTGGAACACCTGCAGGTTGTTCAGTGTGAGGGACCAAGCAGCCCAGGCACAGAGGACACAGGAAAAAATGGTTTTCTTTCTTTTAACCCTCAAAAAAGTTCAAAAGACAAAATTTAAAAACACAACTAGCAGGCCCATAAAAGAGGTCAACTAAATATAACTCTACAAAAAGTATTTTCCAGAAACTTAAACAAATCGGACACAACTTAACTCACAAACTGACCTAATTACAAAGACACAAGAGGGTAGCTTTTATGGTGGTTTGGCCAAACCATTTAAAAATGATTAATGAATTATAGTAATGAAGAAAACTGCAAACCAAACTAATAAAGTGAACAAATGGACTGATTTACCCATGTGTGGCTGATGCCATCACATTCAGAACACTACTGTGAGGCTTATTGTTCTAAGTACTTTCATACCTCACCATTGCTGACCCAGCTCCACACTGAATTCTGGGTCCATTTTAAGATTCTGTTTTTGACTTCCAGAGCTCCTCCATACATTCCCAGCAGCTCCTTGAAGTCATGTGATCAGGGACTACTTGTTTTGAATAATACGAGACTGAAAACTGGAGCTTTGCCACAGTGTCCCCCAGACTCTGAGATCTTGAGATCTGTGGACTCAGTGGTCTCTTTCAAGAGGCAGGTAAAAATGCATCTTTTTAGACTTACATTTGGAAATTTTTTAACAATATTAAAATTAAGTTCTGTAGTTTTTTTTTTCCTGTTTTTTTTATTGTGAAGCACGTGGTGGCTATAAGACTATAAGTGGAAATTCCAACATTAGAATAAATACTAGAGATGTGTTAACAATAGTAAACATGTTTTACATATTCAAATCACTGAAACCTACTGACACTGGGTATTTTGGAAGATTGTGTGGTTGTTTTACACGATCCAGTAACAGAAACACATACTCTTTTTTTTTTTTTTTTGAAATGCAGACATTTTCTTTATTTTGCTTCAAAGAAGCTAAACTTGAAGTCTTCACTAGACTTATATAGTCCCACTAGGACAAAACCTTGAGCATAAATAAATACAAAGTAGAGTAGCAGACCAAATAAATAGATCATTCTTCAAATACCATTTGAAGTTATTGTTATGTAACAAAACTATATAATAGCTTTTTTCAATGAGAAGGTCATCAATATGAATTAAATCAAGTAATAAAATACCCAGATTACATTTACTGCACTATGCAGGAGTCTGTAAACAGAACTAAGAGAGCAAACATCTACAAAACATATTATTGATAAATAAACAGTAAATAGCTAAGTGTATAAATAGGCGTGTGTGACTTTTGAAGCCGCATTAAATATTCCCAGCGATGTTCCTTCTAAGTCACAGCCTGCTCACTATGAGCATGCTGCAGGACTTCACACCGCTGATTAGACTTGGTGCATTTCATGAACTTCATGCATTTTATGCGTGTCATGTGATAGCAGGTCTGGATGGTTCTCCCCTAGGAGCTCTGGGGTCTGACACAGGTACACCCCACAGCTACTTCCACATTCACTGGCCTCAGACGGTAAGTCTTCTTATCGTCACAAAGCTCCTTTTTGAGAAACACTCTGTTCTGAACGATGGGAACTGAGTTGTAGTCATAGTCCTCAATCATTTTATTGTCTTTGAGCTGGATGCATCCTGAACACAGGCACTGAGCACCAACATATGTCGAGGGAAAGTGATCTTCCTTGATGTGAGTTCTGTTAAAAACAAAAGAGGACTCGGTGAGCTACAGTTTATTCAGACATGTGGAGTGTGTGGTTCTATATGTCAGTAACAGCAGATGGTCTTAGTAAATACAGAAGCCCCGTCCAAAATGTTAGGAAAGCAATCCTAAGAACAGGGCACATTCATCCTGTGCTATTTTCTTTCTTTTCTTTTCTTTTCTTAAAACAAAACAAACAAACAAACATCAAGCTGTCAACAAAATTTAATCAAACCATTCACCACAAGATGGCAGCGTTTGGCTTGAAGGTTTTAGCGTCATTTGATACAGAATGATACTATTTTGTTCTTTTGAAGTGACTTTTTTATCGTTACCTGAAGAGACGACTCGTAAATCTCATTTATTTATCTGTTTTCTGTTCTCTCCAGTTATGGTTAATGAAGACACAGGATGCAGTCATTCCCGGCAGCTATGTACCAAGAGAGCTTCATTCGCAGTAGGTGACGCAAGCATTGGATGAATCGGGGGATTTTCCCCGATTCATCCAATGCTTGCGTCACTTGCGCTGGAAGGACCAGCGCCAATTATCACTCAAGGCCAGTGTTGCCAACTTAGCGACTTTGTCGCTATATTTAGCGAGTTTTCAGACCCCTTAGCGACTTTTTTTCTAAAAAAAAGTCTTTGAGTCTTTCAAAGACGTGAAAGCGCGTATCGCTTTTACTCTCAACAAGCAGCGGGTGCTGTAACGCAGTCAGTTCTTTTACTCTTTTACTCGTATGCTGTTTTGTGGATCACAAGGTTTAAAACTACTTATAAACACACACACACAAAGTAACTCCACCAGAGTGCCTATTTCGGGTCACTTTTGCCGGTCCAAGCCCGTAAAGGAGCAGGGTTGGAATTGTGACATTAAAAAAAACAATAATTGCTAAAAGAAATTTAATTTGTAGTTCTAAATAAACTCTAAATGCATTTAGGACGTTTTTTACTCACTTTATATCTCTTCCACGATGTTATTTCTCTCTCCAACAACATAGGATTAGCATGACCAATTATGCAAATTAGGCTATGACGTCATTTAGCGACTTCTAGCGACTTTTAGGACAACCAATAGCGATTTTCCTTACTGAGGAGTTGGCAACACTGCTCAAGGCACGCAAATAAGATCGACTGTGCGCTGATTATGGCTTTATTTTACCGTGTAGCCGTGTGATCCCCGAGTTATTTATTCTCTTATCTGTTTAGCTGTTATGTCTCTTTCAACATTCAAAACAAGAAGTTCTAGTTTCTAACTGCTGTTCATTTATATTTGCGCGCAGTAGACCGGTTTGTAATTAGCTGTTGTTAAGGATTTTACTACGTCATAAAAATGAAAATCGAGCTTCTAGTTTGCGCCTCACTCTGTGTAAAGGTTTGACTCAAGTCTGACGTGACAAAGACCCCAAACAAAATGTAAAGATGGAATTTTTGTAAAATCTCTTGACACTTTTTTATCTTTCGGGAACTTCTCTCACCCGCTGTTTGTGCGAAGTTAGAATGGACTTAGATATCCTCTAAAACATCATTTGCTTCATATGCTGCGTGTTAAATACTGAATAACATCGGGATTTAAAATGTGCTCAGGCTGCTGCTTACACGAATCTCCAGGGGGACAGAGACCTGTCTCGCTGCTCATCTGACAGCGGCGTCTTGTAAAGTTCCAGGGGACAAGAGTAAGATGAGCTGCGAGCCGTTGACCGCGGAGCCTCTGTGGGCCGCAGGTAGTGCGTCCTCAGCTTCCTGTCCGCCGCTGCCTGTAGCTCCTGGTCGTTATAGCACCGGAACATCTTGGACGACCACATGGGCACGATGAACAGTACGAAGATGAGAACCTGGGGAGACGCAGGCAAACCATGTCATTTCATTCATACAGATGTGAAAAAAGCAGCAGTCGTATGGATGTGAAAGCAGAAGCAAAGGGAAAACAGTGATGGAGGTAGCAGAGGCAGATGTCCCGCATTCGACTCACCGGTTTATAATCCATCCTCCGACTCTGAGCTCTGTCTGATTCTTTCCAAGATTAACCGGTCGGTTCATCTCTTATTTATGTATACAAAAGATGGGGGCGTGGGAGGGGAGGGGGGGGGGTGCTTTAACTTCCTTGTTTCCGGCAGTGAAGCAGCTGTAGCACCGGCAGTAGGTGAGGATACTGTCATAGAGAACACAGACCTGGAATTTCTTCTCTCTCTCTCTCTCTCTCTCTCTCTCTCACACACACACACACACACACACACACACACACACACACACACACACACACACACACACTGAATCACCTGTGTGGTGCCTTTCACACCTTCTATTTAATGTTATAACAGTAAACATTAGAGAAACACAAACTAATCTTTCGAGCAGGGGTATTCTACTATCAGATTACTGTCGAAACAAATAAATGTTATAAATATTTATAGAAGATCTTGGTGAAGAATATCAGCAAACATGTTGTCACTCAAATGCATCTATAAATGTTTATACCTGCGCAGGGAGAGAGCCTCTGACCGAAACTGTACAAAGAAAAATCATCCCAGTTCCTGTGATGGTTGGGTGTAGTTAGGTTTTAAAGACATTGTAAATTACTCAATAGAGTTATTCACTTATACATTTTTAATTTCAGAAATTCACGTCCACACACTAGGGGGCACTACAGGGATCAATCCGACATTCCCGTGGGGCTATCCACACCAACTCACCTGGCGATAAGTTGTAACTTTTTCTTTTGAAGTTAATGCGACTTTATAAAATCTCAGAGCTACAGTAGACACAGTGGACATTTATGTGATTCCCCTAAAGCTTAACCAGTAGCTTAATTTTTACATGGGACTGAAACGTGTTTTTACTCTAACAAAGTCTAAATGATAATTTACAACTAAATTCTTCCTAAAGCTTTACAATGGTAAATTAAAAATCCCCTACCGTAATGAAGAATCTTTATTTTTCTCCAATTATTAGCAAAAATAATAGAAAAGAAATAAATGAAGAAAGTTGACTCTTGCTATAGCTTTTAAGATAAAAAACCCTAAACACACACTGCTGATCCCAGTTCCTGTGAGGTGTCAGGCTACCATGCTCTGCCAGAGTAGCTTCTAGTACTGATTCCAAGTCTGACTCTACTGAAGGGATGAACACTATTGTTTCAAAAGACATTTCCTCATGTGGGTTTTTGATGATGCTGCTGGAGAGGACTTTCTAATTTGTCATAGCTGAGCTGAGATCTGGTTGTTGTCATCACCTTTTGTATGCTATGGATGTGTGCAGTGTCATCCTGGAAGAGAACACTCGCATCAGGACATACAGATGAGGAAAACCCTGTTAGCCCACATCTGAAATTCAAAGTTTTTGTCAAAAAGTCTTTTAATTTTATTTAATTATTTTGTTTTGTTTTTTAACAGAGCAAGGGATTTTCAACACAGAATTTCTAAACATAGCAGTTTTATTAAGAAAGCATAAATTCCTCAGTTTCATACTTTTATTAAGACAAAGCACAAACCACTGCTGTGCAGTGAAGTTCTTTAACTTTGTAACGTCCAAAGCTTCTAAAATCAAGTGAACACGCTTTGCTGACACCCTTCTTGACAAGGGGAACCACCCCAGTCTACCAATCCAGAGGCCCTGTCCCTGACTGTTGCAGTCAGTGTTGCAGAGGTGCGTCAGCCATGACAGCCCCACAGCATCTAGAGCCGGGTGAATCTCATCCATTCCAGAAGCCCTGCCACCATGGAGTTGTTAACTGTCTCTGTGACCTCACCTCCATTGATGGACAAATCATTCCTTTCACTGCCTGATATAGTTGGGGGAGTGGTTGAAGGAATAATATCTGGAATGACAGAATAGTCCCACCCCCAATATACACAGTGTAGAGAGGAAGCTGCTTTTTCTCCTGAATTGTCTAAAGGCTTACCAGAACCACTTCGAGCCCTGCTCAATTGCTTCACCATATTTGTCGCATTCTGCTTGGCCTGCCAATAGCTTCCAGCTGCCTCTAGAGTCCCACAAACTAGCCATGCTTGATGGAATTCCTCCTGAAGCTTAGCAGCTCCTTTCACCTCCATTTGGTTTGAGGATTACTGTCATGACAAGCACTAGCTGCTTTATGATTTATGATGATTCATTCACATTAGCATATTACAATGTTGCAATCAGGACTTTGTAAGGCACAATAATTAAACACTTTGATCAGTTATTAAATAATTTATTTAACAAGAACTTAGAAGTGAACAACATAATGTTTAATGATCCACATTTCACTGTTTACTACTCTTTGCATCTGGGGATTTTATATTGTTCTGTCTATGTGAGTTTTTATGCTTAAATTGTTTTTTGCTAATTTGAAGTGTCTGATCACCATGTTGCTTTTTCCTTTGTAAATGCTCCTTAAAGATTGGTATTTTGTCTGTCGCCGTGTTGGGTAACCAGGAGTGGTAGCAACCTTGGTTAGCAATCGGCATTCATAAAATATGCCGGTACAACACCTAGACAAACATGCTAAGTTCTGAGCAATCTTCTTGTAGTGTCTGTACTGCACAGCAAGACATATTATTTGTCAGATAATTCCATTGACAAGTAGAACTGGTCATGCCCATGCTATAAAATTGGGTATTTAACACAGGAGTCTATGGAAATCAACTTACTTTTTGAGAGTAATTTAAGTTTATGCCACCTCCAAACTGAGTTCAATTACTAGTCCCAGAGGTTGACACATGCACCTACCCTTTAAGCTTCAGTACTAAACTCTGTCTAATTATTCTTAGTAACATAAAAAAGAAGGCTCCCTGGAGCTGTCACTGTTTGGACCTCTAATAAATAAGGTTCTATCCAATCACAACCAACAATGAAAGCTCCTACATTCTCCTGTGTATTATGCTGATGTTATTTCGATTTCCACAGTTCCTATTTGCCTCGGCACAAACACTACCAATGATGTCTTCTTGTTTTTCAGGAAACGTGCAAGAAATGTAAGAAAGCACCTGCCAGCCTAACCACAGTGTCCAGAGAGCACATGGTACCATGCCGTTATGTCCATGTAGATTCCACTGTTCCCCTTTCTTCCCTCAAGGACATTCAGTGTTTTCAAACAAACCCCTTTCCAACACATGAATTATAAAACAAAACAAAACAAAACAAAAAACAAACAAACAAAAAAAAACCCTCCATTTAAACTTCCCATTAAAATATGTAAATATAACAAGTCATTATATCTTTGCATGAATGAGTGTCAACAAGAAAATGGGAAACTATCACTGCCCTGCCCCATAAAAGTAAGTGTGAAGTATCTTCAGTGAATATTTTTGCTCGCATCTTAGCATCATCTCCTTCTCATATTTCCTCATATACTCTTATGACATGTCATGAATGCTACTGTAATAATTGTTATTATTACCCAAATAGTAAAGACAGTAGAACAAGAAAAAAAAGTATTCACCTTCACCTTCTCCAGCTGACCTTGTTGCTCGTGTTGTCAGATTTGGCACGAGTCACTTTTTCACGAGTTATTTTGTCTTTTGATGTTGTTTCTGTCCTGTTCAGTTTCTCCCGTAGATGAAAGGTATGAAGACATGGATGCTGTATATTAGCAGTAATATTGAGTACAGCATGAAAATAAAAAAGTGTAGTTTCATGTCCAGTTTAAAGAGACTTAACAAAGACTCCAAATGGCTTAAAAAAAGATGTGTGTGGTTTCGTTTTGTTTTTTTAAATTAACTATATCTACTCTACAAGAGTACTCAAAATTAGTTGTATTTTGCCTGGGAATCTTACTGTCACAGTGTCTGACCGCATTGGGGCATTTTGTCGATATGCTGGTTCATTTATCAACAGAGGGGAATGTTCTCTTATCTGCACAAGTGTTTCAGGGGCATTTGCAGGTAACTTTCCAATGGTCATTCTACTTAGAGGCCATTCAACATCCCACATAGCAAGCAGGTCTGGCCCGGATCTGGTATCAAGCCGGCACTGCTGGCTGACTTCTGGCATGATAAGGCGTATGTCATCCAGATATGGGCCAGGCCTGGCATAGATGGCACTGTCTATGTGATGGCATGCCACATCTGGCTCGATTGTGATTCGGTTTATGTGGCCCAGTCTCATAGAAAACAGGTCTGGCTCGGATCTGGCATCAAGCTGGCACTTCTGACTGACTGGTGTCATGGCAGAGTGTATGTCAACCAGATGTGGGCTAGGTCTGGCAATGATGGCACTATTTATCTTCCTATTTTAGTTAGAAGACCCAAATGTCATTTTGCAATACTATACTGCTATAGTAGCCAACGTTTCAAATGCAGGTTTGACAGGTTTGTGAGTGTACACTTTATCCAAAACCTAGTTAGGGTTTACTCGTGTTTTCCACTATGTGGCTGTAGCTCAGGAGGTAGAGCAGGTCACCTACTGATCTGAAGGTTAGTGGTTCGATCCCTGGCTCCTCCAGTCTGCATGTCAAGAGTGTGAATGTGTATGAATGTAGTTAGGAAGCACCCAGTTAAGAGAAAGTGTGTGATTTGTGACTGTGGCATATTGTATAGAGTACTTTAAGTGGGAGACTAGAAAAGCACTATATAAGATTAAGTCCATTCACTCTCTGAACAGTTTCGTCATGTTCCAACACATGTTGTTATTACATGGCTTGATTAAGGTACACATTAGGATGACATCTTGGACCAGCACAGGACCACCAGTTTGTCTACAACTGGCCCGTGGCTGCCCACATACTGCAAAGAATGACGGCCCTTTGGTGGCCCAGATCAGGTTTGCCAGAGGTAATCCACACATGGGCCAGCACAGGATCTCCAGTGTCTATGCAACTGGCCTTGTGCTGGGCCACCAAAGGGCCGTCATTCTTTGCGGTGTGTGGGACAGATCTGGGCCATACCAATTTTGCTATGTGGGATTGAAAAGCTTTTGCAGATGCAAACGTGAATGTCTCTAGACATCTGCAAATTACAAAGAGCCAAAGAGACTTCACTACTAGTGCCTAGTGACTTCACTAGAGTTGGCTGTTTCACTGACTTAATAATCCTGTCTGCACTCATTTAAGTTAATGTTATAAATGCAGGCCTATATAGCCAACCTTGCTGCATAGTTTGGCCATGCACATTATTATTACTGCAAACATTAAAACATCTCAGCTGGCAGGCACTCAGATCTTAATGTAAATGTTTGAAGTTCATTATGTTTTCAGTTTTACAACCATTCATTATATATAATTTGCTACCAGTTCTAAACATATTATTGCTATTGTGAATTTTTAATTGACGATGGTTAGTATGTAAAACAATGAAGAATTAATTGTAGACTTTAGTAATGACTTAAAACTTGACAAAAGACTTTGGGGTCTTAACTTTGGACTCATAAGTCATGATTTGAGAGTTAATATTTTGATTTGGGACTTGATCACCTTAACTTGTGTCCTCTAAACAACAATGCATGACATCACCCTAAAGACAAACTTCAAAGAAGTATAACAGGAATAGCGACTCTTCTGTGGTGTTGGCAGCAGTCCATGTCCAAAAACAATATAATATTTGCATAACAGAGATGCAGCCAAGGAGACTCACAGGTTAATATGGACATCCATCAGCCTAAATCCTTAAATTCAATGACAAGTCATAACCATGTTGGAAGCGTCACTTACCTGTTGGCAGATTTGTTTGTTTATTGTGGCCTGGTATTTCCCCTAAACTATGTGCTCTGGGTGCTCAAAGTAGTTCCTATTTATGACTTCCTCCAGGATTATTTCTTGAGTCTGTAGGCAACTTTTTCCCATGACTGCAAAGTTGATGTGGTTCATTTTTCTAAAATTTCTCCAAAATTGCAATAAAAGTGTTTCCACTACATGCCAAATGGGGTGTTCAATGTTAGAGAGTTGTTTATTCAGTTATGTCGACGTTATGGAAAACTAAACAAATTTTTTGGTTCAGATACAGGTCACATGTTTGGAAGAGGAATTCCTAAATGCAAAACACTTCATGCATCCAGAAAATACCCCACATAGATCACATAGCTTTGAATATATCTATCTATCCACACACACACACACACACGAGGTACAACACACCTATCTATCTATCTATCTATATGTATGAATAAATAAAATTCCCCTCTCTCCCCTGTGGGCGGTCTATCCTTCAAGCTCGAGTCCTCTACCAGAGGCCTGGGACTTAAGGGTCCTGCGTAATCTGGTGCAGTATCTTTGCTGTTCCCAGGACTGCGCTCTTCTGGACGGAGATCTCCAATGTTGTTCCTGGGATCTGCTGGAGCCACTCGCCTAGCTTGGGAGTAACCGCACCAAGTGCTTCGATTCCCACTGGGACCAGTTACCTTCGCCCCTCACATCATCTCCAGCTATTGATACTTCTCTAGCTTCTCGTGTTCCTTCTTCCTGATGTTGCTGTTATTCGGTATCGCAACATCTATCACTACACTGGGATGTCGTGCTTGGAGAAAACTCCTGAGTTTCTCTGATTGTCATCCCCTATGTAGCCGGTGTATCAGAGAAACTCATGAGAGTTTTCTCCAAGCATGACATCCCGGTGCATTTCAGACCCAGCAACACACTCAGACAAAAACTGGTTCACCCGAAAGACAAAACTCCTAAACACAAACTTAACAACGTGGTGTATGCTGTACAGTGCAGTGAGGATTGCCCAGACCTCTACATTGGAGAGACCAAACAGCCACTTCACAAGCGCATGGCACAACATAGAAGAGCCACCTCCACAGGACAAGACTCAGCAGTCCATCTGCATCTAAAGGATAAAGGTCACTCTTTCGAGGATGCCAATGTTCACATTTTGGAAAGAGAGGACAGATGGTTTGAAAGAGGAGTGAAAGAAGCCATCTATGTCTACTGTGAGCGACCATCTTTGAACAGAGGCGGTGGTTTACGACACCAACTGTCTGCCATCTATAATCCAGTTTTGAGATCCCTTCCCAGACGCCCACTCACATCCTGGGCCATCTGGCCTCAGGAAATCACATGATAGGGTGGGGCCAGGTTTCACAATGAGCTCACCCGAAACCCTGGCTGACTGTGACCCACACCCGTTTTCACACCTTGGCTCATGTGATTAGGTAGAGGATCATTAGGGGGTCCTTTGTCCCTCTTTGGGGGGACACTCCCACTGGGCTTAAATCTGGGTCTCTCCACCATTTGACTCTTAGAACTGAAGAAGCTTCTCGGATGAGAGGTGAAACGTCTTCAAGCAACTTAAAGAAGTCCAGATGCTTTTCTCTCCAAGCTCCTTAGACTATGATGACCTGGATGACTGAGAACCTTCACAGACATATGGTGTACTACCAGTTAATGCAGTACACCATAGTGTTTGCATCTATCCAAAAGATCGACATAGCCAATGTGACATCAGTCACTGGTTGTTGCACGATTGGCCACTGGCGAAGTTTAGACTTCGATCACTAGGCTCACTTTTCCTCCAGCACCAGGTTTTTCTCTTTGTAGAACTGGTAGTTGCTGAGAAATTGCAGTCAGGACCGCAGTGGTGACTGACACTGCCCTGTCAAAAGCAAAACTATGATAAGATCAGGTGTGACCTCACTGTGACCTTGGGAGCAATGCAACGGCTTAACAAAGAAATCGATAGTGACTTTATTAGAGATGGCAGATGGGAATTTCTCAACACTCAATTGTGATGGTTCAATGCTGTGAATAGATTCATGATAATGCGCTAGCTTAAAAAAACATGGACGTTCTTAACAAACATCTGTATGCTGTTTAAACTGAACAATGCCCCTTTGAAATTATTATACATTACTGTGGATCGGTACTGTAACACATTTTCTTTTTTCAACAGTCGACAGCACACAAAGGAACTTGTCTTATCAAAATAGTTTATTTAGAGGCTTTTCTCACAAAAGCAAGACATACGTTGTCTCTAAATGTTCCCATTCCACCTCAGACTCCTCCAACAAAAAATGTGACAGAAAACATTGTTTTATCACTTAAGAGCTAAGAAAACAAAACGTTGGAATTTTTTAAAAAGCAGTACTTCACATCAATGTGGTTTATAATGATATGCTTGAAAGGTTCTGAGCTGTGAAAATGACCACTATCCTAAAACACAGCAAGGAGGCGAGGCATTGGTTAAAGAGGGAGCTGGGCCGAGTATGGATGCTTGTGAACTTGGAGATTTGTACAAAGAAACGCTCTGAGGTCCTGTGGGCTGTTGGTACCCTGTAGAGCTGAGCCAACAGTCACACCACTGCACATACAGGAAAAAGGAGAAAAAAATGCAAGAACAAGACAGTAAAAGAGATAGAAACGGCTCAGTGTTCATAGATCTATTATTCACCACACCATGAGGAAAATGCTTCCATTCTAGTGAGGGAACAAAGTGAGCAGCAGGTAAACACAGTACCCCTTTACTATCCTGTCTCTGCATTATGAAGTCTAAACATATTGCACTCCATTCCTGAGACGTCCCTTTCCTTGCCAAATGCCCAGATGACCTCTTCTATTTGTGAGGTAATATGTGGCTGAGACATTAAAAGGATTTTAACGGGAGCAAACTCGGGAACATGGAAGTGATCAATGTTCGAAAAATGAAGCAGAGCCCATCAAGCCCAAGGTGGTTTTTGTGGCAATTACTTCCTGTTCACTCACACAACAGCCTTTATAACCAAACCATACAACATTTTTACATGTCCATTGGAGATTTGAGAAAAAACAAAACAAAAAACAGTCCACCCTGTGACCCTCATGGTTGCCCAGGCAGACTTTGCATGTGGATGAACAGGTTAGGGCTGTGCTGCCATTTATTTGGCAGGAATCTTTGCTCGTTTACGGGCGATGGCATCTTCCACAGCCTTCAGCTGTTTCAGAAGCTCCTCGCGCCGGGACAGCGTGTTGCTGGGTTTGCTAGAACCCGATCCGGCACCCGATGCTGGACTCGGTGTGACCAGCTTGGCCGATGGAGCTGCTGGGCTTTTCCCAGATGATTTGGGAGGTGGAGACAGAGGACGTTTTCTAAGAAGACAGACAGAGTTAAGCGTTATAATTACCAGCCAAGTGCAGATGAGAATACATGACTAAAAAAAGGAAAAGAATGTCTGAGAGCCATTCCCTGCATTCACTACTTCCACTGCTGAATCAGCCTTTGTTTAACAACGCTTAAGTTAGATGACAGCACACATCATGTCTTCTGTTTTAAACAGGATGTTATGTTGATTCATCAACTATTATAAACCCATTCAGTGTTTATCTACATCTGGGTCTGTTTTAACTGTTAAACTCTTTAATCCTAGTTGTTAAAGCTAGTTATCCACTAACTTTAGTTATAACTAGATCCCTGCGAGTTTCAATAAGTTCAATATAAAACTTTGTCAGCTTTAAAGTAATTACATACAATTCTTAATATCACATATTTAATAGGTTAAATATAGAATCAACCAACCAAAATCAGCCATCTATGAATTAATCTTTTAACATTACAATGATTCAAATAGTTTTTAGTCTTTAGACTGCTAACCAAAGTAAAGCAGTTTAAGCAGTAATTGTGAGCTAAAAAAAGGAAAACGCAAACAAAAAAAACCCTCTATTTGCATATCAGTCAATGACAAGCAGAAACAATTCTCAGTTTTCAGAAACTAGAAGCAGTTTTGTGGAAGCTTTTTTTTCATTTCTGGTTAACTGTGCAGATTGAAAACAGCACCTGCTGAGCATCTAATGAACTGTTGACACTGTCCCTGAACCATTTTAAAACTCTTTTGATCAAAAGCCTTTTGGTAAATTAGACTACTGAACAATGTTGATATTGTTTATGATACTGGCCTTTCAGTTAATTAAACAATTACTACTATTCAGGTATACAAAAGTTTAACAATGCCTATAGCATAGTACAGTATTTGATGCTTATTCACCACATAGTAAAAATGATTACCTTTTGCATTTGGGACTGTTGGTCAGACAAAACAAGGAAATGGAAATTGTCCCTTTGATCTCTCGATTTTCACAAGTCTGTTCAGAGTTTCACTAAGGCAATTCCCTGGCCCCAACATAACCCTCTCTGTTATTTCTAACTCATGTGTGTCTGCTGACATGCCTCAATTTTGCTCATCAGCTACTGCAGGCTAAAATAGTTAACTAGTGTATATGACCCAGGTTAACCTTGCTGTGTAGCTGGTAAAGTAAACATTACTATCTCTTCATGTTGGAAAAAAACAAACAAACTTGCCACTGTCTCTTCTTTTTGAACTTTCCTATTTCCAAAACCAGGAAACAACCTAACGGGAACATTTATACTGGATGTCCAAAGTGGTATGACATGAATCCATACATTATTCATAATGGAAGTCACAATGAGAGTTTCATGGTGGACAAAACAAATTGTTATTTCAATTCTCTCATTGGTTCTGCCTCTGTGTTCAGTACAGTTCAGTACAAAACAGGATTCTTGATAACACAACGGAATTATTTCATAGAGGGGATTTTGCACAAGAGACAATGCATTCTACAACACGTGCAGGGAAGGTTAACTATCTGTGGCCTGTTCCTCATTTTGGCTTATGAAGTTTGCCAGACCACATGACATGACAGACATGTGTTTGGCCTGAGTCACCATGATCACTGCTGCCTATACAGAGGCTGTACAACATAGAGAAAGGTGATTTAAGAAATTCCACAGTTCTAGCTGAATGTCTTTGTCTTCAGTGAAGGTTTAAAAACCACAGGCCTTCAGCAACAATAAGCCACCAACCTGTCTCCCTGTGGGGGCATGGGTCGCCCTCTGGGTCGATCTATTCGAGGAGAAAGTGGGAGTCGGCCAGGTATCCTCTTATCGCGGCCTAAAAAACACCAGATTAAGAGATAATGAGGCAGACAGACTAAACTACATTTAAGCTTTTCATATGAAAACAGTAGGGGTGCAACGACACACAAAATTCACGGTTCGGTTCGATACTTTGGTGTCACGGTTCGATATTTTTTCGATACAAAAAAAAATGTTCATGCCTTTTTAATTTGTCATTTATTAAAATTATAAATATATATTTTAACTCAAAAGTACAGTTTTTAAATTTAATGTTGCTGAAACAACAAAGTAATAAAAATAATAAATCTATCTGATCGAGAAATCACTCATCTTTGGAAAAGAGTTTATTACAGAGAAATGTCTCTTTCCAAAATAAAAGCTATACTATACGCTTCTTCTGGGCTATATTCTCAGCAGCATATTAAACATATCAGGTCCCCATAAGGAGAATCATGTGCTAACGGCTGTCTAAATGACTCGGGTAAAGTTTGTAGCATGCATGCTTGTTGTTTTTGTCTGCTTCCACTTGTCTTTGCACTAGGATGAGCCAGCGTAAATGTGCAGACATATTCGTTGTGTTCTCACTAGTGCTGTCAGCGTAAATCTGAAATGACGTTAACGCCACAACACGGCAAATCTCCGTTAACGTGTTACCGCGGATCACCCCGTGCGTGGGGCTGGATGGCGTCAACACGTTAACGAGCTAACTGCGCTAACGCACTAGTTCCCACCCATGTAATTGAGCATTGCATGGCACATCCAACATACTGTTTTACTTTAGTCCATGACGCGCTTACCTTCAGGGTCATACGTCACATGAAAACCAAAACAGTTCCAAACGCCAGATCTGAATGAGGGTGGGGGAGGTTCAATTTGCCATGTTGCAACGAGCTTAGCTTCTGTCTTGCTAGCTTGTGCTGCGCTCAGTGGATCTGCGCTGGACAGTGCAGCCTAGGCGGAGTAGTTGAACGCAGATCCACTGAGCGCTTAACACAGACAGCATCGTCAGAAGAAAAGTTGATAAAATAAATAAAAAATGTTGTATTGTTCGATACATATGCGTACAGAACCGAAAGCACTGTATAGAACGGTTCAATATCGATACGAGTATCGTTGCACCCCTAGATAACAGGTGCAATTTTCTGGAGCTAATAATGACTGGGCATTCGGGGGGATGGGCAACGATGTGTCTTGTCCTGACTGTTAGATGGTGAACCAGCCCGGCATTCCAAAAGCACCTTCATGCCCATTACTTCTAATGGAGGTCCCTTTTGAGTGTATGGACCTCATTGGGCCATTTCACCAGAGCGCACAAATCATGGACTTTAAAATCTTATTCGGTTGCTCCACCAACCCGTCAGTCTGAGGGTGATAGACGCTGGTCCAAAGAGATTTAATGCCCAATAATTCGTATTGTTCTTTTAGTGTGAGAGACATGAACAGTGTGCCCTGGTCAGTCAGTATCTCGGGGAGATGACCTGAAAACTGAGCTTGCACTACACTCTTTAAAGAAATGGTGCGCAGCGGCACTGCTTCGGGATATCACATTGCACCAAAACTAATACAACGCTAATACAAAGATTTTAAAGTCCATGATTCGTAATTTCATTCATGAAGGATGAACGCAATTGGAATCGCTGGTTAGACCCTCTGTTGTTTACAGGTTCCCCAGTTAATGTTTGGAGTTTTATACCAAATTGAAGAAAACTGGAAGGAAGGAATGAAATTCAGTATGTTCTGGACCTGAGAGCAAAGCTAGACACACTGAGTAGGTTTTCCTGGGAGAATTTGCTCCAGGCGCAGGAATGTTGGCAGCTCCTGTACAACAGAGGGGCTAGGCTCAGGCAAATTTCCCTGGGAGACAAAGTGCTTCTATTTAGTCAGTCATGTTTCTCACCTTTGTCTGGAGACATAGCCATTCTTTTGTTGAGGGGGGAACCTGGCCTGTCTTTGTCTCCAGGCAGGTACCGCTTCCTGTTGCCTTTGTCTCCCTGCTGCTGAAATTGAACAATTCAAACATTCAGGAAAAATTACAGAAATGCAAGAAATGGGTCCATACTGGAATGGAAATCAAGCTCAAGTAAAGAGTCAAGCTGTCTATTGTTTCATGCAAAAATGCAAATAAACTTGCTGAGATGACACTTGCTGGGAGCATAGATACTCTCTATCAGATACAAGAGGAGTGATTGAAGTTGATCAAATTTTTAGGTTAGTTCCTTATTAAGATTGAAATTTGTTTAAAATATTTTCATTAATTTATTCTAATTTTAGGATTTAAACCACAGGCCCAAAAGTGCCACTAAATACATTACGGTTGGAGAAAAATCAGTGTGTTCAAAATGTAAATTTTAGGGTAAATGTGGAGTTCTTCAGTGTGCAGGCTGCAGATCTTTGGCTTTTAAAGAGTTGTTTCAATTCTTCTGATGAGTTTCAGCCAGGATTTAATTCATCATAGCACAGAAACAGCACTAGTGAAGGTTACTAATCTTATGGCCTCTGACAATGGACCGGTCTGTGCTTGGTTTCACAGTACCACCTGACACCACTGAACATTATACTTTGGAGACTGTAACAGACAGTGAATTAATTCAATATTTTTTTTTTTTGCGTATTTGTTAGAAACATTTTTTTTAAATTTTCCTTGAACTGCATACTGTGAAGATGAACGTACTTTCTTCTGTTTGGTTACAGTTGGCAATGAGGTGCATTCAGTGTGTCTCTGTTAGTTTGTGTTTCCATGTAAAACGTGATAAAACAGGAATTTATGTATGTACACTCGTATTTGCTGCGTTAATCTTGGTAACAATGTTTTCGTTTTTTTTAAACCATGTCTCACGTGATGGTGTAAATCATTTTATTTTCACTGAGTATGTGAGACAGGCTAAAAGAACATGATTGTTTTATGCTTAGGAAACTTGAGATTTCTAAATACAGTTGCTTTCATTTTTTTTGTCCTCACAATAACAATGCTGAGTGATCCTGTTGGTGAGCTTGGAATAACTGATCTGTAAACAAAGAACTTCTCCTTGTGGTAACTAATGGCAGTAACAGAGACTATAATACACCATTTGGTTTAATGGTAATGCATTCCACCAGCTTGAATCATCATTTTTTAGATAGATTCCAGTCTGTAAGCATACTGCTTTTTCTTAAACTCAAAAGCTAAGTGACAAGTTGGTCAAGATTCTTTTCACGCTGTACATACTTTCCTTATACATTTTTAATTAAAAATATTGTATACATTCCATTTATGATGGAGATGACACCCAGTTATGTTTATCAAGCCAGATGCCACACTGATAAAGGTTATAGTTGGGCCTGGATCAGGCGACCCTAAACCATCTATTAGTTATGCTGCAAAAGGTTTGTGTTGTTGGTGAATTTCCATGATTCACAGAGTCATGATGTCTATTGTGTTGATGCTAGTATGGATTGTCAGAGTGTGTCAATAGAGGCTAATTTTCACTTGTATAGATGTCAGAAAGTACATTTTCTTTAAGGACTTCTTATTTTGAACATTAAAGGTTCACAAAAAGCCATTAGAAACAAAAAAGGTGAGGTTTTCTGATTGAGATAACCAGACTCCTTTAAATGTAAGAAAGCAGAATATTAACCTTGTTAAGGAGGGTGAGCTTGATGTCTCTGTGGGAACTTGAACTGCCATAGTTTCCAGGGGGGCCCATGGTGCCAGGTGGAGGATGTACTGGGTGCCCCCCCCTGTTACCAGGCCCTGCTCTGGGCAAGGGATTTCCTTCTCTGGGTGGGGGACCAGACTGGTCAATCTTTCTTCGATCTTCTCTGAAGGGTTCATCCTTTTTCGATGGTCTTTCTTTAATGATGAAAAAAGAAATATGAGAATGTCATGTGTGCAGACCCAACGTCTGATTGAAACACATGAGGACTTACACGTAAGCTCCCAGTTTATCAAACCCCACTGAGCAGTCCTTCCCATTAAATCTAACCTCTCTTCTGCCTCTCCTGCAATGTCTTTCTTATCTTTCTCCATCTCTGAGTGGTTAGTGGAAGCTAGCTCTCTTTCTTTTCTCTCTCTGTGAAATATAGCAGCTAGACCTTTAGCTAGCAGTACACTGTGCCACAAACTGCACACAAACAGTTTGTGTGTTTGCTGATGTTTGTTGAGCTAATTGCTGCTCTTCAGTAGCACTAGCTAGATGCTGAAGTACCACAACCGCAATTTACGGAAAGAGCTGTCTCTATTATCTGAGGTGGCAGACGTCTTTTAATATCTGTCAGACAATGCTCAGGATTTTCCTACAACCTGTTGTGGCTAGTGCTATATCCTCTATGCCAGGGGTTGGCAACCCTGGGCATGTGTGCCACAGCTGGCATGCAAAGGGTTAACTGATGGCACGACCATAGCTGGACTGGCCATCAGGCATACCGGGCATTTACCCGGTGGGCCCATCGTGATTTTTTGTTTTTACGGGCCGATGTTTTTTGTTTTTTTTGTAACGTACAAACACTGAAAGATAACTCAGTTGTTTGGTGGTGGCTATGGTGGAGCTTTCACAGAGGCCAGCAGGTGGATGAGGGAAAGGGGAGGCAGGAGGAGAGCCCTGAGGCAGCCGCC
>NW_005187609.1:141865-146741 GCF_000239375.1 Pundamilia nyererei
TCAGCACCACGGAAATACACGGATACAGCCAAAGACTTGAGACAGAATTCACAATGCGTTTTCAGGACTTTCAGGTGTATGGACCAATGTTTTCTTTTCTGATCAAACCAGAAAGCTTTAATGAGCAGCTGGATTTGACTCGCATTAACTGGCTGGACACAGAGGACATCGAAATGCAGCTGATTGAACTGAAAAGCTCGACTCTGTGGGTCAAGATTTCCAGAACTACGAACACAGCTGGAATCCACAGCTGTGCGTGTTCATGGAGCTGCATTTTCACCTGCTGTGCATCACTACCTAACAAGTTTAACTGTCTTCAGAACATTGCAGAGGCCCTATTGACAGTATTTGGCTCTACATTTCTGTGTGAGCAGATTTTCTCTCACATGACTGTCCTCAGGTAGCCGTCTGAATGCTGGACACTCAGTGACCTATTTCTCTGAGTGGGAGACCAGAGATCACATTAACATGTGTATCCCTGTATTAACAAACATGCCATATTGGCCCAGTTTATTTTTCATATCATTATTCTGAGGAGACCATAAATAGCATTTGCACTTTCTGTTGTATTTGCTGTTATGGAGTTCTTGTTATGGATAAAAATGGTCTTTTTGTGTTTCAAAATAGCTGATAACTATTCGATGATAGCTGCCAACATCTGCAAACAAATACATTTGTATAAAGTTGTTCTATATAGTGTGTAACTGTTAATATAGAGCATTATTAAATTTATTACTAATGCAATCATATGGCATACTGACTTCTGAGGAAATTGTAGATGGCACTCATCATCAGAAAGGTTGCCGACCCCTGCTCTATGCTGTTGCAATGCTGGGGAAGCAGGTTGAGGGGTCACAGATGCCAACAGACTCATTAAACTGATCCACAAGGCCACTAGCATTGTGCGGATGCAGCTAGGGTTTCACAAGATGATGTCATAGAGGTGGATGTTGTACAAGATAAGGACAATGCTAGACAAAGAGACTAAGATGACCTAAATGTGCATCACAGCGTCATAGGAAATAATTTCTGCCTGTAGAAATACACGCCCATAGTAGGTGAGTGTACTTCCTTTTTATCTTGACTGTGTTCAACTAAATCTTTTGTCTCCTTTCAACCATAGTGTTTGTTCTGGCCTCATCTCTCTGTGCTCTCCTTCTTTCCCTCACCCCCCAACTGGTTTCAGCAAATGGCTGCCCCTCCCCGAGCTTGTGTTCTGCTTGGGGATTGTGTCACTGGGGTTTTTCTGCCATTACAGGTCTTTGCATCAGACTGTTGTGAGGAACTGTCAGCTACATAAAAGTGAACTGAATTCATTAATTCCAGTTGTATTTAGTAGTAAACCATTTTTTAACGTTAAGACCAACCGTTTCAGATTTAATTTCTAGCTGTTAGATTAAATAAAATGATACTTAACAAACCTTGCTTAAAATTAGACGTATGAATATGGGCTACGTAAAACTGAGAAAGGTCAAACTTTGGGAAGAAATTGGGGGTTGAAAAGAATCAATCTGTTATGTCCAGCAGCACTACATTTATGTTTGCATGATAGGCTGTTGGGTCCTGTGTTCCAGTTGAATGGGTGTTAGGTGGCTTGTACTAACCCCTATTCTTGTCTCTTCCATGTGGGGACCGATCGCGTGGAGGCCCTCGCTCCTTGCGAGGGTGATTTGGTGTGGGTGAGCGTGAGCTGGCAGAGGATACTGGGCTGGCCAGGTCGGCATACATGTCATCTGAGTCTGCACTGCGTACAGAGCTGCTGCTGGATGACGCTGATGACACAGACGACACGCTGCTCACACTAAGTGATCTGCAACAAGAATTGACAGGTTTCCCCGTGAATACACAAAACACCATACCCAAACACAAAATACAAAGCTTGAACAACAACTGTCATACCTGGATTTTCTGTAGGATTTTCCAAGAGAGGCAGAGCATGAAAGCAAGAGAAGAGAAAATATAAATTACTGATATTAGGTTGCATTGCGAGTAAATACAGATCAATAAGGGCCAAGGCAACAGATAAATAAGATATGATAGTAATAATAGTACTCAACTCTTAACTGGCAAAATGCAGTACTCAGGACAATGACTGTGTGAATAAGTACCTGGATTTCCTGGATCCAGAGTGTGATCTTGAGAGGGTGTTGGATGAGGATCTAGATCTGGAGCTGGAACCAGTATAACTGCTACCACTTTCACTAATACTCCCACTCATAGTTCTCCTGCAGCACATACAGAGACAGAGCTAAGAATGCAAAAAGGTTTTGTTTTTTTCTAAATAAACGAAAACCAGAGTAAGACAGGAATTTATTCAGTAGCTTTCACACAAGCAGATCATCACCAAAAAAAGAAACCTGAAGGAGAGTACATGCTAGTACATCTAATTTATTATTGACAAATGTTCTCTTGTTAATGTTCATTCTGGGAGACTTATCAAGTCACCACCCTCATTATCATCAAATAAATCATTGCTTATTGATGTATTTTTCTAACTAACATGCTGGATAATCATATTTGCAAATGATGTCAGTGTAGCTGCTGTCAATCGAAGCTCCCAAAATGAAGACCAAAAGTAATTTTTCAATGAGATTTTAAGGATTTCTGTGAGCAAGTTTTAACATTTTTGTGCGCAGAGTTAGGATGGAATGGCACAATGTACAGTGTGAGCTGAAATGATCAGAACTGATTATAATGCAGAAGTCTAAGCCCATTTTAAAGGAAAATAGCTTTTAGTGTGACTGTTTTTAATGTTGCTAATAAGGGTTATAGAAAGCAGACTAACCCTCTAGAACAGGGATGTCAAACTCATTTTACACCATGGGCCACTTACAGCTCAGTTTGATCTCAACTGGGCTGGACCAGTGAAAACTTTTATGAAGAAGTTGAACTACACATTTAATCCCTGAGATATCTAATATACGAAAAAGTGCAATTTCAACAGTACATCTCAGTTTTTCAACATGATAAAGAAATGCTGTTTTTTAAGATAAATGAAAGAAACCTGTCAGTGACTCTTTGGACTTAGATTGTAATAAATAAATGTGTAAAATTCCAGTGAAGGTTCTGGTAGTTTATTCTTGTAATGATAAAACAAAGGTTCTGTTAATTCACATAGAATTTCCTTGTGTTAATATTATTATTACTTTACAACAAACAAAAATGTATGAATGACCATTAACAAGGTCTTTATAAGTAGGAAAAGCTGTAAAACCTGTGAAAATGGAGTCAAGGTTATAATTGGCCATTTTTGACATTTATATTTCACCTTTAGAAACTGTTGCCTCGCCTTGTTTGCTGTCACTCTTTTCAGCACAACCTCACAGCTGACTTTTTAGGGTTTTTTTTTTCTTCTTTCATTTTGACATACTGTTTTAGCACAATGGACATAACATCAACAAAAATGTATCAGTTGGAACATGAGTTCTTTCTGAGCTAAATAGGTGGACACAATTATCTTGCTACTATCTCCCTACTAAAAGTCAACACTGGACAATGTTTGGCTCTTAAACAGCAAATCTTATTCCTCTGCATCACTTTTTCCCTCGTCAAATAAAACCAAAATGCTGTAAAATGCAGTGCAAGTAGGGCTGCAGTTACTGATTACGTTTTGTGAGCGTATTCTACTGATTATTCCATTGATTAATTGGATAAGAAATACTTCCTAAATAATAGTAATAACAATAAATAGTATTCATATAAATAATATATTCAATATTATTTAATATTCGATAATGAGCAATAATAGATATTCACCAGAGAAAAGTCATAGGTCTTTCAAAATGAACTGGTCATTGCTTTGTATTTTAGAAATTGAGTGAGCATTTTAGAAATTAAAAGATTTTAAAGACAAAGGCAAAAAAAAGAAAAAGAAAAGCGCACATGCAATTTAAACTAACGCATTAAAAAAAATTGCCTATGCTCTGTCTTTAATTGGAGGTAAAAAGAGTTTTGACAGTATCACATCTCCTGGATGAGGTGGATTTGGTGTATGCTTGGCACTACTTTACTTGTGTGGGTAAGGAGGCGACCACACGCCACATGACCGGAGAGCAGCAGCCGAGTCCTTCCCATACAGTAGGATACAATATGAGACCACCTTTAGCTTTTCTGTTCCATAAATACACTACTTAAAGCGTAGTCACTTACAAGTGATACAAGCAAAAATGAAGTGGTGGAGTCATAGCAAATGCTGTATGGTACAGTCTGTACAAGACGTCTTTGTGACAATTTTGGTAATTCGATTCTAGTAATGCCTTTTTAGTCCTGTACTGAGAACCAGTTAGTGAATATCTGTGAGTATAGCCCCTTTTCCATTAGTACGGATTGACTCGCCACAGTTTTCGGGGGTTTCCATTAGGTTATAGTACCAGGTTCTAAAATGGTGCGTGCTTGGCAGGGTTTCAAAGCGATCCAAGAAAGTAAAACGTGACGTCGTCCTCCAATGTAGAGCACCCCTTGCTGCACTCCACAGCATACACCATGTTGATTACTTTATGTTTGGGAATTTTGTCCTTAGAATGAAGTGGTTTTTGTCTGAGGGTGTGGCTGGGTCTAAAGTACACTGGGACGTCGTGCTTGGAGAGGATTTTCCCGAGTTTCACTGATTAACCTGTTACATATAAGGGATGACAATGTTATTCTGTTTGTCATTCTTTTTCTCCCATTTGCCAATTTGATGAAAGCACAAGTGGGATAACCACATTTTTTAAAGACCTTTCTTCACATCTCTGTGTTCCTCTTCTCTCCCTTCTGCATTAGAGCAAATGTTTTCTGCCCGGTGTTGTAGGGACCTGATTACTCCAAGTTTGTGTTCCAGCAGGTGGTGGGAGTCAAAGAGTGGGCACTATTCTGTGTGTGTGTGTGTGTGCGTGTG
>NW_005187609.1:146816-152214 GCF_000239375.1 Pundamilia nyererei
TGTGTAAACTTCAATGTCGAGGCTTCCAATCTCCTCAATGTGCACAGCACAGTCCAGAAATGTCAAACTATTATCCTTTGTATCTTCCCTGGTGAACTTTATATTTCTATCCAATGAGTTGATGTGAGCAGCGAGGGTTTCTGCTTCTTGGGTTTTGATTATGACCCAGGTGTCATCCATGTGTCTGTACCGGTGACTAGCCTTATTCTGTATTTTACTCAGCCAACTTGATAGTCAAGCTTGCTAGCCTTAGCCAATACTGTAGAACGACACTAAATATAAAACGAAAAAGGTAAATAATAAAAATAAAAGATAATATAATTCAGAACCCCTGAAACTAATCTTTTATATACAGTTTAATCTAAATTTAAACATCTAGGTGACCAGTCACGCCCATCTATACTCTTTTTAATACTGCAAGTTTAAGTTTAAACCATCGTGTTGAAGAGGCAGACAAAAAATTACACCCCTAGTTACATCATATATATATCGGTTCATCAGAGTGAAGTTAAAGGAAGGGAAGTAAACATAATAACAAGCGCCTGAACTGGTTTTCCTGGATTATTTCCACATGTAACTCAATCAGCCCACAAACTTGCACCCACCCCCACACACACACACACACACACACACACACGAAAACAGCCTTGCACACGCAGACTGTCCTTCCCTGCCCTTTTACTCTTCTTCCGCTTTGGCTGATGTTGCTCTCTCACACACTCTCTAAACAAACACAAACATAAGCGTACAAAAGAGAGGTTTTTCCTCAAACTATGTACCCACTCACTCGCCCACGTGTGAGCTCTATGGTCTTCCCCCAAAGTGGAATACATCTGCATTATCACTTACATTACAAAAATATGCAAATAAGAACACAGTTCTCCTTACTGCAAATGAAACTTTTAAACAACGCCGTTCACTGTTTGTGCACTTCCTTGAAAACGTGAGCAAAATAAACATGGTGGGCCAACATGCTGCCATCCACCTACACACACACATGGAGAACATCCAAAATGTTTTGTGCTCACTTGAGAATTTGGCAGGAGCCACACATTTAAGTAAGTAACAGAATGACAAATCTAAGTACCATAAGAGTTCTGGAAGGGCCTGAGGATTAATAACTAAGACTAAGAACTAAGAGTTCTTTTTTGTTGAACTGTTGCAGTCAGACTTCACTTAACATACAATTTCTTCTTCTTTTGACTGACATCTTTAGGGGCTGTCACAGTACATCATCTGCTTCTGTCTCTCTCTTTGTTCTGTGTGAAATAAAGAATAATATGGGCTACTCTTGTTTATGTTTGTGCTTTTGCTGGTCATTTCCTTTTGCACCCCCCAAAAAAGAAAAAAAGAGAGTAAAACAACAGACTTCAGAAAAAAAAAATTGAAATACCTGGAACAGAGTATTAGCTCTTTGGTTTTTGTTTTTTCTTTGCCTTTCTTCCTTGTCATAGTGAACTCTGTCACATTTTTTCCTGTTCAAGCCAACTTTTCATCTAATCATCATTTAACCTAACACAACTGAGACTGCTCTGTTAGCTTCATGAAGGACATGTTATGTGTGTCACAACTGAACCATCCTTTCCCAATTCCCAAAGAAAAGTATAGCAACACAGATTCCAAGCTGTGTTTAAATTTTAACATCAACAGATTAATGCAGTCCTCTTATTTTATGCTGATTCATTGACATTGCATTGCCTCATAAATGTCTTGTATCTAGTTAAATGTCAAACCAAATTAGGTGTGCAGACAACTTTTCCTGATTCTTGAAATAGCTTAAATTCCTTTTTCAATGTCATCTTTTTTATTTATTTATTCATTCATTCTAAATAAGAAGCAAAATCCACAACAGGCCCTCCATGGGTTTGTATCCAGGAGCCTCTTGCTACAAAACAACACTAGTAACTTCTCCTAAAGCCAATAATCTTGTAATAGATCATGTCAAATGTATAAGTGTATAACCATTTTTGTGAATTTCTGTGTCCTGTAAAACAAAACAAGCTTTAAGATGAGATGCTTACCTTCGAGGAGGATGCTGCTGTCGCTCCTTCCGCCTGCCTTCCCTCAAGTTGACAGGTTTTCCAGGTTCCCTTGGTGGCAGGGGTTTGACTGCTCCACCAGCTCCTGCACCTCCAGCATCTCGTGGATTGTTAGGAGGCTTTCCTCCATCTGGCAAGGGTTTGGATGGTCTGGACTGCAGTCCCGAAGGCATAGAAGGGCTGGAAGCTTTTTTCATGGGAGGCCTGTCCCTGCGAGGAGGGGGCATGGCATCCTGCTTCAGTGGTATGCTAGGGAAGGAAAAGGGATCTTATAGGTATACAGACAGTAATGGCAGGCATGTGATAGTAGCTAGTAGTGGTGCAACGGATGAAAAATCTCACGGTTCGGATTGGATAACAGTTTTAAGTCACAGATCGGATCAATTTCGGATCAGCAAAAATAGAAAAAAAGGACAAAAATTCGACTTGCCACTTATTTATTTAAGTATTTTTTGCTTATTAAAAAACATTCAACTGAAGACTCATTCCACGCACTTATATAAAAACAAATTAAGGTGCAATATGGACATTATGGCCCATGCTGGGCAGCCTCTGCATCCTCTGCACACAGCCATAAAGTCTGTTTAGGGAAAGGTTGCTTCTCCCAAAGTCAAGAACCAGCAGACTTAAAAAATCCTTTGTCCCACAGGCCATCAAACTGTCTAACTCCTCGCTGGAGGGGAGAGGGAGGGGAAACGGGGACAAAGGAGGGGGGGAAAAAGTAGCTGTAGTGCCTTTTCACTGTGCAATAGTTTTTGTTAATATCCAACGGTGTAATAGACTCACAATACTTGAAATGTGCCGTTCCCTTGTATTCTTATTCCTATTTATTGTATTTATGCCTTTTGTGTTCTCTGTATTTATATGTGTATATATGGTATATTTCTGCTCACATTCTGCAACTTCTGTCGGTGCTGTGCTACTGGAAACTGAATTTCCCAGAGGAAACCACCCGAGGGATAAATAAAGTTTCATTTAATTTAATGTAATCTATAGGGCAGTACAGGGCTTGTACCTACCACTCCGCTGTGATATAACGAGCGGTCACGGTCACGTGGCTTTCCGTTGCCCTGGAGGTCCACCCATTTGTAGTTAGAGCAACAGAAGATGCCTGGGACAGTTCAGCCATAACTTTAAACTTCTCCTGCTCATACCTGCTTGGAACGATCTTGTCGCTGAAGTGGACGCGCAACGAGATATCATAGCGTGGCTCAAGCACGTTCATCACAGTTTAAACCCCTTGTTTTGCACAACGGAATACGGCCTTCCGTCTGCAGCTAAACACCCCAATAGCCCGGTCGGATTGGGCAGCAAAGGGCTGCTTAAATGCCGCAAACTCCTGTACTCCGCTACTTGGACCGCTGACCATAACTACCGCTCGACAGACTGACCACGCGCACCACACACATAGTTTTTTTTTTTCTTTTTCGAATCTTCGGATCACGTGCGTGCCGAACCGTGGACTGGGATCGGTTCGGAATTCGGATCAATCGTGATCCGTTGCACCACTAGTAGCTAGCATGCAACTATCCAATCGAATCGAATCCAACTTTCTGTATAATCCACTTTAAAACAGTCAGCACAGGACCAAAGCTCTGTACAGTAAATAAGTTGAGAACAGTAGATAAAATGAAACAAAAAAACCCCAAAACTAAATAAAACCACTAAAAGAAAAATAAACTAAGAAAAACAACATCTCACAAGGTGTCAAAGGCCAGGGTGAAGAGACGGATTTTCAGAAGTGATTTTAAAAACAGGCAGAGAAGAGGCCTGTATAGAGGCAGTTTGGGAACTGCTACAGCAAAAGCAGAGTCTCTGAGTTTACGCTCAGTCCTGGGTACATTCAGGAACAGTTAATCAGCTAACCTGAGAGAGCGCGTGGGTGTATAAGTCAGTAGCAGCTCAGAGAGATAAGATGGGGCTAGGCCATGGAGGGCTTTAAAATAACTTTAAAATGAATCCTAAAAGGAATGGGCAGCCAGTGAAGTGAAGCTAAAATAGGGGAAATGTGCTCAGACTTTAAAGTGCCAGTTAAAAGACGAGCTGCAGCATTTTGCACCCTCCGTAGATGAGTAATGGATGAAGCACTGACCCCTATATAAAGTCTGTTACAGTAATCCAGCTGAGTGGTAACAAAGTTGTGAATAACTGTCTCAAAGTGCTGCCGTGAAAGATTTGGTTTTATTTTAGCCAACTGCCTGAGCTGAAAGACGCACGATTTTATGACTGCCTTAATCTAACTGTTAAGCTTAAAGTTCAGAGTCCACTTTGACCCCGAGCTCATTATACTGGACCAAGGAATCTAAAGACACATTGAAGGTCTCAGTGGGGCTACCAAAAAGCATAATCTTAGTGTTTTTGTCATTGAATTTTAAAGTTACAAGACACCCAAGCTTTAATGTCATCAAGACACTGAAGTCATGGCTGTATAGAATGTGTGCCTTTTTTCTTTACATAGATCTGACAGGCATCAGCATAAAAGTGAAAAGCAACGCTGTATTTGCTCAGTATAAAACCAGCACATACAAAGAAAAGAGGAGGGGGCCTAGAACTGAGCCCTGTGGGTCACCACAGAAGAGAGAAGCAGAGGAGGACACATGGTTACAGAGACTGACACAAAAAGTCTGCTCCAACAGTAGGACCTGAACCACTCCAGTGCTGTGCCTCTAATGCCCACTGCATTGCACAGCATAGGAATGCAACCTTGCAGCTACCGATCAACAAGAAGCCCTTCAAGTGCAAACCTCCGCCAAAGCAGCTCACTCTCTGCTCAGGATTTACATTGAAACTTTTAAAAATTTTAATATTTACCCTTTGGCTACAACAGGCTGAAGGTCTGCTTTGTTCTTAGCGTTCCTCAGTGCTGCTGGACTTGGTGAGGGAGATGTGGAGAAAGACTGAGACCTATAAATTAGATCAGATCAGATCACTCAAATGCACAAAACAATGCGATTCATAGTCAGTTGCTTGTTTTCGATTTTAGAAATTCTCGAGTGGCTTGACATATCTTAGCAGAATGTGTCAAAAAATGGTGTTGGAGAGCAGAAACGCATTAAAAACACAAACACACTATAAGATTTATGTACCTAGAGTGGCTGCCGCTGAAGGAGCTGCGTTGGGACGAGTGGCTGGAGTAGGAGCTGAATGAGGAGGAACGGCTGCGGGAACGGGACGATCCGGAGCCTGTGTATGATGAAGAGCGGGACGAGGACCTGAAACGCACATGGAATAAACCCAATTAAAATTCTGAATGAGCTACTGAAGAATTATCAAGCAATTCCTTTCTACCTTCTACACTAAAACAAAAAGTACACGTCTGTGTGCATGGGTGTTGGACTTCCTCACTGGCAGAACTCAGG
>NW_005187609.1:153338-155086 GCF_000239375.1 Pundamilia nyererei
TTCACTGTGTGTTATACTTGTATAACTATGCATGTGACAAATAAAGAACCTTGAACCTTGAACCCTGACATCTCAGTCGTGGGGCTCTCCGGCCTTGGAGGAGCCCGACAACTCTCGCTGCAGGAGTATCTCTCGGGGCAGTATCATCCAGGGTGACACTGACCACAGATGCATCCCTGTCAGGTTGGGGTGCAACTATGATGGGCAGAGCAGTGAATGGCATTTAGTCACAGAGACTGGCTCTGAATCACATAAATGTGCTGGAGCTCCGCGCGGTGCTCCTAGCCTTACGGCATTTTCTGCCATATCTCAGGAGACGACATGTTTTTGTGAAAACAGACAACTCCACTGTAGTTGCGTATATCAACCGCCAGGGCGGTACCTGTTCCCGGCAGCTACACAGGTTAGCCAGGGAAATAATTGTGTGGAGCAGCACACGGCTCCTCTCCCTTCGAGCAACTCACGTGTCAGGAATTCTGAACGGGGGGGCGGACCTCCTGTCCAGAGGGAATCCACTGTTCGGAGAATGGAAGCTTCACCCACAGGTGGTGGAGCAGATTTGGCAGAGATACGGCCGGACTGCCGTAGATCTCTTCGCCTCGCAAGAAAACACTCAGTGCCCTCTGTTTTTCTCGCTGTCAGAAGTAGATGCGCCACTGGGGATGGATGTGCTGGCCCATCCATGGCCAAACACACTGCTGTATGCTTCTCCTCCCTTCAGCCTGATCTTCCCAACACTGATCAGAGTGAGTGATCAGGGGCTGTCACTGATTTTAATAGCTCCACGGTGGCCATTCAAACAGGTGCATGGGGAGATATACGATCCCCATCCAGACCAGGAGGCTCTCTGGGCCTGGCCTGTGAAAGGTGGAATTTGAAGGCAGCAGGCATGCCTCCGAAGGTTATTGAAACCATTCCGAATGCCAGAGCCTCCTCCACTCGTTCCATTTAAAACAGTAAATGGCGGGTTTTTAAAGAATGGTGCCATGAAAAGCAGATAATCCCTTTCCAGCGTTCAGTGGTGGAGCTGTTGTGTTTTCTTCAGGACTTGCTGGACAAAAGGAGAGCTTTTTCTACCATAAAGGTCTATTTGGCAGCTATTTCAGCCTGCCACGTGGGGTTTGGTGATAAACCTGCTGGTCAGCACCCTCTTATATGTTGCTTCATGAGGGAGGCACGTCAAACGCTCCAAGTCACTAGACCACTGGTCCCTTTATGGGATCTGTCAGTCGTTTTAGATGCCCTCTTTAGATGCCCTCTTCCACCACCCCTTTGAGCCTATCGGGGCAGTGGGGTTGAAGTTTCTCTCTCTTAAAACCGCTCTGCTGTTGGCTGTAACCACAGCCAAGCGAGTTAGTGAATTAAAGGCTCTGTCTATTCACCCCTCTTGTCTACAGCTGACCCCGTGACTCACTAAAGCGTGTCTAAGGCCTAACCCAGCCTTTGTCCCTAAGGTGTTGGAAACTGGATAACACCTTTCATTATTAGGCTCCATGTTAAGCCTAATATGGAGAAGTCCCTACCTTGAGGAGTTGGACACAGAGATTGAAGAGCCTGATGGTCGATGACGCCGGCGGCCCCGTGGGGGCGAGCCCGGTGCCGGACGTCTCCTGGGGGATTTGGACCGTCGCCATGGGTCCTTCCACTCATCTGGTCGTCTCATGATTGGAACAACCTCCTTCTTTGATGGGGGCTCAATCGGCCTGCTGACAAAATTGAAAAGTTGAAATCCAATTGAATTTTTTAAA
>NW_005187609.1:155186-167519 GCF_000239375.1 Pundamilia nyererei
CTCCCAAATCCAAAGTGAAGGTCGTTCTACAGAAGAGCTGCCCTGAAAGCTAAGGGCTCTGTCTTAGGAGCTACAAGTAAGCCTGCAGTCTGATAGTGAAGTGCTCTGGTTGGGGTGAGGTATTTAAAATAAGATGCGGCCTGATTATTCAAAACCTTGTATGTGAGGAGAAGAATTTTAAAAAAGATTCTGGAATTAACAGAAAACCAACGAATAAAAGCAATTATGCGAGAAATAGGATCTCTCTTTCTAGTCCCTGCAGCATTTTGGATCAACTAAAGGCTTTCAAAGAGCCGAAAATTAATAAATTACAATAGTTGAGCATGGAAGTAATACATGCATGAAGGCATTCAGGGGGTCACGTGACCAAGACAACAGCTTAATAGAGAAGCTCTGGGAACCATGGTCTACATTTTTAAAAACAACCCTTACAAACTGTCAATCTCTCTGTATAAGGACACAGTATGTCAAAAACCTACAGCAGCTAGGCATCCCACAAAGGGAAATGCCAGTGTTCAAAACAGGTTCTGTGTTCAGTGTGTGCGAGTGCTTGAATGTATAATGTATGTGTAAATTTGTGGTTTTTGTTTGTTTTGTTGGGGGGTTTTTTGTGCACAATCTAAAAGACACCAGGATAATATAATAACAACATATAGCGAGGACCAAACAGGAAAGTTTCATTGTTAATATAATGAGCTGGAATGTCAGCGCAAAGAGAAAACTAAATGAAACAAGTATTCAATAGAATACAAGACTTTAAATCTAAGATGATCTTAAATGCGATAAATGCATCTGACCACATCAGACATAAAATTGCTGACTAAATGTTTATTTCACATTTGTCTTAACAGTTAGGCAAGAGGGGTTGCCATCCCTATACACTAGTCAATGTAACTCCGCATGGGAGTTACATTGTCATTCAAGTTAATATCCTCTCACAAAAATAAATTATATGTCTATCTGTGTGTAGCCCATTGATGACAACCCGTTTTTTTGAGAGAATATTTTTAACTGTCTGCTTTAGAAGGAATCTACACTGTAGGAAGGAACTTTAACTTGACTCAGTAATGGACAGATCCACCCAGACTGACAAAACATGCAAAAAGAAAGAAAGAAAGTGCCATTCATGCGCTATTTTTTTTTAAATATCCAAAGAGTTACAATCCCAAGTCAAAAAATGCTTCTATATTAGATGTAGTATTGTGATTAGTGATCATGCTGCAATTTCTATGCAAGGTTCAATGAGATGGAGACTGCAAACAATTTTGTTAACGGATCAAATTTTTGGTGAATTTGTAGAAAGATGCATAGACAAATACTATGAAAGAAATGAATCTGAAAACAAAGCAAGTATTATGTGGAAGGCTTTTAAAGCCCATTCTTATCCTTAGTCAGCTGTCAATGTTGCCCACTCTGGTTCCTGGAAGACAATAAACATTGGTTGCTGTTTCTTTCTATCTACTTTATTTTTATTTTTTGAGAGAAACCATTCATAAAAGCCAGACTAAACAAATCCTTTTTTCGCTTCTTATCTGCTAACCTGTTGTGCATCAGACATGTAATAATGGCTGAATAAAGCGTAAAATATACCCTGTTACTGTTTTGACAAGTCATTAATGTGACCTGCACATTATTGTGTGTATGCTGTATTTATTCAAAGCATGAGATGTAGAGGTTTAATCTAAACGTTCCAATTAGTAGGGAACATGCTCTAACTCCTCAGTCACAGCTCTTATGAAAACATTTAGTCAAGAAATTGATATGGACATGAGAATTATATTAGGAATTAAAAAGCTAATAATTATAAAAAAAATAGTGAAAAGAATAACATGTCATAATTTCAATATTTATCATCTCCCATTATGTTCTTGTTAAAACGCACATTTGTGTTTTTGTTTAGCTTATCTGTGTACGCAATTGAGTTAAAAATTGTATACATAACGTCTTATTTTATAGTGTAACCTTCATGTGTTTTATCTAAAGCACACTCTGTGGATTTACATGCTAATTATATTGACAGGATTCTTTCACTGTCTTTTTAAAGATTCACTAGCTTAGCTTGTAGCCAACTCACAAGCAGCATGGCCTCTTGCTGCACTTTCCTGCTCAGTGTGCCAAATATCCTGAGCAGCCAGAAAAACTGGAGAGCTGGGTGACGGTAGGGATGAAGTACCGTCCTAAACATAAGCCTACAGTACACCACCAACCTCTTCATGTGTCTGAGGGAAATTGAAAACAGCTGGCTAAGGGGCAAATGTAAAATCTGTAAAATTATAATTCACATTGACAATAAATGACACCCGGTAATTTGAATCGGACACCAAAATTGATATTGAATGGCTGAGTAACTATATCAGTTAAAGTCTAACGAGCTTGGAAAGAAAAAGCGTCTGGACGTCTGTTTCTTGAAGATGCCTCACCTCTCATCCAAGAAGCTTCTTCAGTTCTAAGAGCAACTGGTGGAGAGTCCCAGATTTTTAAGCCCTATTGAGAGTGTCCTGGACCCCCTATTGATCCTCTGCCTAATTCCACGAGCCAAGGTGCGAAAACGGATGCCTTGATGATGACATTTTATTACAGCAATTCGAGGATGCTGAAGGTATTACAGGTACTGCACTGCTGTGGTTTGTATCATATCTATCTAATAGACTCCAATGGGTTCATGTAAATGGAGAGTCCTCTTCACAAACTAAGGTTAATTATTGAGTTCCACAGGGTTCTGTGGTAGGAACAATTCTATTTACATTATACATGCTTCCCATAAGCCCCTTTTCGGTTTTCCCTGATGATGATGAAAAAGAAACATTTTGATCCAACACCTTCAAGGCCCTTTGGACCTCCATGTCATCCAGAGAAGAAAAGCTGAAGGGTTAAACCGCAGATTCAGTTTAAATGGCTGCAGAGAGAGCATGCTGCTCATTAAGCGTTATAAATCTAAAAGAAAAATTCAAATAGATACCCTGAAGAAAGAAAATGTTCATTACAGCAGTTAATACAGCTAACATTAAAATGTTCGTGGCAGTTTAACATTTCGATAACTGTTCAATACTGACATGTGAAGTTATTTCAGTGGAAACACAAAGACACCGCAGATGATACTTATTTGCAACAGTATCAGTAGCTAGTCAAGTAAATTTTTAATATTAATTAGTGTCTGAGAATTTAGTTTTTCACGGCCCTAGTTTAGCAGAGAGTTATCTGTTTCACGTTCACTTTTTAATTATCATTTTAAATTGTTTTACTCTGACTCTGAAATATTTATTATTACCAGATTTATTAACTGATTTGTTGACTAAGCATTGGGAATGATAACTGGTACACTTATACTTACTGCAACTTAAATTTATTAACTAATTTTTTCTTCTCTTCAGTTTTACTACTGTAATTTGAATACTGTGATAAAGCAACAGTTAGGATATGAGCATGCTTTCCTACATTAGTCACTGAGGTCATAAAACAAGCTCTGCTAGAGTGAGATAAAAAGCTGCTAAATGCGTTCAGACATTTAGGTGCAATGAGCTAACTTCCTCCTCATAAATGACCGAAAGAAAGTGGAAAAATGTCACTGGTACATCATAAAGTATTTTTAAAAATGTACAAAAGGTCACGCTTGATGAATGACGGATGAACAATGTCCTAGAATAACAATTTTGTCCTTGTATTTTTAGAACTAGTACTTATTACCTAAGAACATTGTCAAAGCTGATTGATTAAGTTGAAAGAGCAGAACTAAAAATCAAAATCGGCTTATTAACAGCAAAGAGCACAACTCAAAATCATTTCCCAAAACAGACCTGGGAATTTTTTCCCTTCTTTAGATTAAAACGGGTATGATGCAAACAACACTTCAATCATCACTCGATGGAGCTCAAAAATTTCTCCATTATGACATAAAGATGATCATTTTTCCACCAAACAAAACAGAGGAACCCAGTGTTTTCACACAACAATATTGATGTATGATATTAGTATTTATTATTCCCTAGCTTACATATCCCTATTTCCCACATTGTTTTGGACAAAGGTATTAAAAAGGTAAAATGACTAACTGTTATCGTTTGTGTAGCCCATTTTACTATTATGTCAGAATCAGAAAAATATTTGCCAATAAACCAAACTTTGTATCAAATGAAAATTTTTACTCAAAAAAATCTATATCAATCCATAAGTAAATAAGTCAAGTATCAACTGTCAAAATATGTCATTTAATTTTGTTTTATATTATGTGTCTCTTAAATAGAGTTAAACACCTCTAATATATTTATATTTACATATATAAGTTTTCATGCGTCGATAAAAAAGATCTTCCATGATGACATCCCTTGACTAGCACAAGACAGCTACAATATTTAAATACATAAGGGATTTTCCCTATGTTAGTTTAGTTTTGTTTAAACACTGCGAAGGTTCCAGTGATCTTCTTCAAGTGTGTATCGTGTAAATATTTGTTGGAGGAAATGAATACTAGTGGATATTCCCACTAAAGGGTAAACAGTATGTTGGCATATAGAACTCCTTAAAAATGCTCACAGGAAACCTTTTGTGATTTATTATTATACTATATGTGTACCCTGCAAACAGTTTGAAGCAGTTACCTAAAATTACATTGGATAAAAATAAAAAAATAATGACTGCAGGTTCTTTGCACAACAAAAGGTACACATCGCCTAGGGAACGAGAAATTCCACTGTGATGTGATGCAAGAGCAATGAAGTCATGTTACGAGATTACAACTCACAAATCTAAAAATAGAACTACAACAAAACACAAGTTATTTTTATCTCAAAATTCTTATCGACTTAATGTTTCCCGTGAGAAAGGATCAAAAAAAGGAAGTTGGGCAATTAAAGCCAGGAAGCCCACGGTGTACACCAAAGGTTATGGGATATTTCCAGAACTTTATAAGTGTAATTAATCAGATCTAAAAAGTCTTCTGGAAAGCACAAGCCAGATTAGATTTCCAGTTTCATTAATTAATTTGATTCTACGGCTATTTACTTACATATTACTTATTGCTTATTACTACCGGTACTCCCAAATTTCCCTTTGTGGGACAATTAAAGGATTATTCTAATTACTTGTACATCTGTGATCTTTTTAAATTTGTACTTGTAATTTGTACTACTCTTTTGTAATTTTCATGTTTGCATGTTAAAAAGGCAGAAGGCAATAATCTCACTGAAAGTCATGGCATTAAGAATGGGAGTTGTAGAACACGTTTTTGTCTATTGTTTTTACAAGAATGGTTTGCCTTTATCCGGTTTATCCAGATGAGTAACCTCAGACTTAAGAATTAAGATGGTTAACAAAAAGAGAAGGCAACTAGACATGCCTTTTTATTAAAACAGTTGCTGTTACAGAATAGATAGTACAAATATGCTTGGCAAAAGAGCTAAAAGGCTAGTTCTGTGGTTTTATTTATGGTATGGTTTGTCTGTTAACTTATTATTAACTGTCTTTATATGCGAGGAATAGTTTTGCGTTAAATCTATGGTCTGGCAACCCTAAGTTGAATTAGTGAAGGAGATACAAGAAAAGAAAGAAGGAAATAAAAGTCCCATGATTTACTCGTTTTCTCAACCATGATAAAGTGAAAGCAGCTCTTTGAACATGTTGATGTTGTTGAGATTCCAGGACACAGAAAGGTCATCATTATTGCTTTTGAGGCTGATGAGGAGACTTCCATAATTTCAAAACTAGAGACTATGAGTGGGAAAAACAACACACACACACACACACACACACACACACACACACACACACACACACACACACACACACACACTATATTTATTTACATTAAATTTTAAAACTAAGAAACCTTAAATATTAAAACTAAATAGTAATTTCATAATAACAAAGTAGTCTTTGTAACTTTTCTTCCTTCTGTCACCTCTGCCTTAGCTGATGTAACAAAAACAAACAAACAAATAAAACAAAAACAAAACAAAAAAACCCAAGATGAACTGGGAGTTGCTAGTACAATAATTTTCCATTGGTAACATCTCTCCACTGTGACTTACAAATAAAAATAATCTTACCAATCATTCTTTAATGAGTCATTACGATGATCATTGTGAGGAGTCCCCTTACTAAATGTTGTGGATGTTTTAATGTGCTGTGTGCACATTGTTTATATTATTACAGTGTCATGTTTACTTTAACAACGCACAACATTGTATACTTTTAGACAATATTTCCAGGGAAACACCAACAGTGCTACGAAATCATGTACTCATTAATTAAAAGTGTCCCAAATGAGGAGCAGAAAAGAAAAAAAAGACAACATAAACTACTACTACTAATAATAATATTGGGATATTAAAGAGATGTAGAAAAAAGATCAAGTTGCAGTTGAAATATATGAATTCATTATTAAAATAAACTTTCTATGGAACATTATTTTTTGTATTATTATACATTTCAATTTCAATGTGCCACGCAGGGTTTGACTGACAGATGGTTTTCTGGGGAACTTAATGGTCATAGTAATCGCTAACACAATGCTTACAAAATATATTAGTATAACTGTCATCTAATACAAGGTTTATGGCACAGCTGCACTAAATTATCAGTATTAACAATTCCCCAAATAATTCTTTATGTTTCTGTAATAGTCAATTCACCAGTATGTGCCCTTTAATCAAAATTTTTATTTTAATGCTAAAATAAAGTAAATTTTAATTGAAACATTTAACAAATTAAAAATATATAAATAAACAAAATAGTCAAGCACATTGTAATGTTATGCTGTAATAATGAAATTATTGTATTTTGATTAAGATTGCAAATGACGCACACACACACTGACACACTCACTCACTCTCCTCCCACCTCTGTGTAACTATGTTGGTCCGCAATCATTTTCACATTGCTAAACAAGAGAACAAATATAAGGTTTCGCTGTGACCATGACCAAACACTCCAGTTTAAATGTGGGGGACAGAGCCTTGTCACATGTGAGAAGTTTGGTCCAAGTTGGACAAGTTACATGTGAATAAGAGCAATATAAAATTTCATGGTGAATAATCGAAGTTCGCCATGGCGTTACATGCACTCAAAAGTTCTGCAATTTAATATGGCCTAGGTCATAACTTTAGACTGACCAAATGTAAAGTTGATGAAATAAAATCCCTAAGAAAAGTTCACAAACGTGCAACGAAATTGTCAAAGTAAAATTAAAACGGCCCACTTCCTGTTGGGGTTGGGTCACAGGTCCCATGGGCTTTTTTCTGCATTGTGGGATGTTACATTTGTGTACCAAATTTCAATCATGTAGCTCAATCTATGTGCTGGCAATACTTTCATAGGTGGCGCCATAGAGCCATTTTGCAGCACCCATGCTGGAAAACAATAAAATGCATACATTTCAACCAGTTTGCCTGAAATATGTTACTCACTTCGGAGGAAGGCTGATTGGAGAGCGTGGTTTCAGTTTGTCCTCATCTTTCTTCTCCCTGGTGTCTCGAGGAGGACGCATCCTTGGCCTTTCCTTCTCATCTCGCTTCATCCGGTCCCGCTCCCATTCTTCTTTGCGCCGCATCCTCTCCTTCTCGCGCTCCCTTTCTCTCTCCCGCTCCCTTTCTCGCTGGCGCCTCTCCCTCTCGCGATGGTCTCGTTCCCTCTCTCGATCACGGTTCCGCTCCCGAGGGTCGCGATCGCGTTCACGCTCCTGCTGAGATGGGAGTTTTAAAAAACGAAAAGTGGTCCTTAACAATGCATATGTTCTGATAGAACACACACACACATTCAAATATAATTATTCTACATTATTTTTGTTGTACTTCATCTTTCTTATCGTGTCTCTGAAGAATATACAATTAATGTTTTACAGTAATTGCATACCATTTCCAATTATAGTGTAAAGTAACAGTATGATAACAGACCACACTTGACAGTATGAATGATTCCTTTTTACTATAGGGAGGCTACTGACCTCACTGTGGCCCTTCAAACAAAAAAAGTTTGAGATTACTTTAGTCGCAGCGAAGCTGTGACCAAAGAGACGTTTGCATGATCCGATACAAAATTCAGGCCATTGCCAATGGTAACATTTTGCGCAGCCCTCCATGGAAAAAAATGTCTAATAAGGCAGCAAAAAACAAAACGGTCTATGAAAGAGATATACTTTGACACACTCTTAGCTGGCCGCATAGGCCACATAACAAACTAGGAAGGACCACCAATGGCACAGCAGCCACACCTGAGGCAAACTGTTATGTTACAGTGCTCCAGAAGACCAAACTACAAGTGTCTGGCTCTGCTTGTATCGTGGGGTGGATACTCACACTGTAGTGATAAGGAAGAGGAGCTTCAGTGTACTGCACTCTAAAATTTTCATATTGACCACCTCGCCACAGGGCTTCCATTTCATAGTCATAGTATGGGTCAGCATATGGATCTCTGCAGGAGGAAGAAAGAAAGTTAAAAAACTTTACAGAATTTAATATGCCAAACTTTTATGAATGATTTTGCTTCCATGAGCAATAATTTCATCTGCTACTACTTCTTTCCACTGGTCCCTTTTGGGGGTAGCAGATCAGCTACGTTGAGCTCACCCTATCCTAATTCAATTCAATTTTAATAACATAGCACCAAGAGGATGCTATACATTTTGGTCTATACATTGATTCCATGATTTCTTTTTTAACTCCAATTGCTTATTTGTACTATGCTTTCATTTCAGACTGAAATCAAACTGCATAATTTTCAATAAAAAAACACACTGGAAAAAATTGGGGTGTCCTAAAACTTTTGACCGATAGTTCACTCTCAGACTGGTGACTTGTAGTTCCTATTTTTTTTTAAACTGGAATGGGAGGCAGAGCCTTCAGCTTTCAGGGCCCCTGTTCTGTGAAACTAGGTCCCATTTGGGTTAAAGACACCCTCCCTACTGTCAAGAACTTCCTTATGTATAAAGCTTATAGTTGGGGCTGAATCAGGTGACCCTGAATCCTCTTTTAGTAATGCTGCAATAGTCTTAGGCTGCTGGGGGATTCCCATGATACACTAAGTATTCCTCCTTCATTCACCCTTTTACTCACATTGTATTTCATCATCATCATCACCTTTATTTATAAAGCACTTTAAAACAACCACAGCTAATACAAAGCGCTGTACATTGGAACTGTATAATAAAATTACACAAGATATAAATAAAAGCCAAATAAAGGAAAAAGTAAAATAATTAATTAAATAACTATTTAATTATAAGAGGAACTCAGTCTCACTGAGGTTAAAAGCCAAAGAATAAAAGTGGGTTTTAAGACGTGATTTAAAAGTGGACAGTGAAGGGCCTTCTCTAACGTGCAAGGGCAAACTATTCCATTTAGGACCCACGATAGGAAAGCCTCTGTCCCCTTTGAGCTTGAGCTGGTCAGCTGACCTGAGAGACCGACAGGGTGTGTGGGGATGAAGAAGCTCAGACAGGTTAGGTGGGGCAAGATTGTGAACAAACATAAGAATTTTAAAATGAACTCTAAAAGACACAGGCAGCCAGTGCAGAGAGGGGTTATATGCTCTCTTTTACGAGTTCCTGTTAGGAGTAATGCAGCAGCATTTTGAACCAGCTGCAGACGTGAGAGCAACGACTGATCGCTCCCCACATAAAGTGAGTTACAGTAGTCCAGACGGGAAGAAATAAAAGCATGGATCACTGTTTCAATGTGCTGCCTAGAAAGAAAAGATTTCACTCTTGCCAGTTGCCTTAAATGATAAAAACTGGACTTTTTATACACAACCCTGCATTTAATGAACAGCCCTGGAACTTTCTTCCTGCTAAAAGTGAGTTTTTCCTTCTCACTGTCACCAAAGGCTTGCCTTTTCTCTACTATTGTAGGGCCCTGACATTGCAAAATAAAGCGCACTAAGGTGACTGTTGTTGTGATTTGACGCTATTGACGTGAATACTGTTTCTACCCAAGTATTCAAAGAAGGCATGACCTACTGTGACAAATTCATTAAAACCATTACAAATCTGCTCAGTTGACTAGTGATAATATAGATTCTGAAACATATTCAAACTGAAACTGGTTTGAAAGCTCTGTGTTATGAGTTTTATTAAACTTACCCATATATGGGATCTCTGAAGTCCATTTCACTAAAAAGGAGAAGCAGATCAGCATCAACAGAAAATATTATGATGTGTGTACTAGGAAATAATGGTGTTTATAGTTAACGGTAAACTGGTACGAGTTTTGCTGTCTTGACAGCTACACTATATTACCAAAAGCGTTCCCTCGTCTGTCTTCAGACATATGAACTTGAGCAGCATCCCATTCCTAATTCACAGGGTTTAATATCATGTAGCCCCTCCTTTTGCATCTACAACAGCTTTAGCTCTTCTGGGAAGGCTTTCACAAGGTTTAGGAGTGTGTTTATTCTTTCAGAAGTGAATTTGTGAGGTCAGAGACTGATGGTGGATGAGAAGGTCTGGTTCACAGTATCTGCTCCAATTCATTCCAATAGGTTGAATTAGAGCAGATAGGTTCAAGTCAGGACTCTGTGCAGGACAGTCAATTTCTTCCATGCCAAACTCACCTATCTAGGTCTTTATGGACCTTGCTTTGTGCACTAGTGTGCAGTCATGTTGGAAAAGGATGGGACCTTCCCTTTGGGAGCATGAATTTATCAAACTGACTACCACTTCGTAGCTGACTTGCTTTTCTTTCCAATCACCTCCACTTTGTTATCATACCACTTGTATTTCACTGTGGAATATTCAGTAGCAATGAAATTTCACAATTGGACTTGTTGCACAAGTAGCATCCTATTACGGTACCATGTGTGAATTCACTGAGTTAAGATGAACCATTGTTTCACAAATGTTTGTAGAAGCAGCCTGCATGACTGGGTGCTTGTTTTTATACACCTCTGGCCATGAAATTGATTGGAACACCTGAATTCAACAATTTGGATGGTTGAATAAATACCTTTGGCAATATAGAGTATATTATGAGCACAAGATAAGAAAAAACAGCCAGTAGTCAGGGTTTCAGGATAACTTTAGGAACTTTCTGAAAAAAAAAATGAGTATAATCAAATACACCAATATCTAAAATCCCTGTTGGGATGGGACTTGTGGCCTATGGAGGTGGGCTCAGGTGTAATCAGAGCAACACTTGACTTTCTGTTTATCACCTGTTTTTCTATCGACATCAACAAGCCTAAGATTCCAGCAAAACTTCAGGGGGGTTCTATTTGAGACTTGTGCTTTGTGTGAATGTTACTGTCATGTGGGCTACTTTTAGGTGTTGACAGAAACTACATGAAGTGAAGTAAGTCATACTCTCTGATAACACGGTAGCTGCGTTCTCTGAAGAAATCATTTTCTTTGTCAAACTCTCTCTCATCCTCTCCAATCGTCACATTAAACCGTTTCTCCTCAAAGTCAGGCTCCTGCTCCTTACGAATGGTGGCCTTCTTCAGCACCTGTGAGATCCAAACACATACAGAACAATCTGAAATACTGACAATCTGTGACTGATGTCATCAATTAGCCCACATTAACACACAAAGTTTTATCATGACAGGAATATCGGTGAGACTATGTTCCAAGTTCAGTATGTCTAATACTATGAATGGCTTGCTGAAACTGGTCAGTTCAGAAGTTAGGTACCCCCTTGTAAGTAAAATAATTACTGTCAAAAGTGTCTGTGAAGGTTCTCAGTCATCCAGGTCATTGTAGTCAAAGGAGCTTGCAAAGAAAAGTATCTGGACTTCTTTAAGTTGCTTGAAGACGTTTCACCTCTCATCCGAGAAGCTTCTTCAGTTCTAAGGTCAAATGGTGGAGAGTCCCAGATATAAACCAAGTGGGAGTATCCCCCCACAGAGGGACAAAAGGACCCCCTGATGATCCTCTAAGGTGTGAAACTAGGTGTGGGTCCCAATCAGCCAGGGTTTCGGGTGAGCTCATTGTGAAACCTGGCCCCACCCTATCATGCAATTTCCTGAGGTCAGATGGCCCAGGAGGTGAGTGGGCGTTAAGGCGTCTGTCTGTCCAAAATGTGAACATTGGCATCCTCGAAAGAGTGTCCTTTATCCTTAAGATGCAGATGGACAGCGGAGTCTTGTCCTGTGGAGGATTGCCCAGACCTCTACATTGGAGAGACCAAACAGCCACTTCACAAGCGCATGGCACAACATAGAAGAGCCACCTCCACAGGACAAGACTGCCAATGTTCACATTTTGGACAGAGAGGACAGATGGTTTGAAAGAGGAGTGAAAGAAGCCATCTATGTCCACTGTGAGCGACCATCTTTGAACAGAGGCGGTGGTTTACGACACCAACTGTCTGCCATCTATAATCCAGTTTTGAGTTCCCTCCCCAGACG
>NW_005187609.1:168193-169976 GCF_000239375.1 Pundamilia nyererei
CTTGGGTGACTTGAAAGGCGCTCATAAATAAAATTTATTATTATTATTATTATTATTATTATTATTATTATTACGCTTCAACTTTTAACAAACACCTTGTTGGCAAAATGCAAGATATCAAAACACATTTGGTTAACAAATTAGGCTTTATAAATGTTTACCAGGCTAAAGGGTAAGGCTTTCCAAGCTGCCTACAGGAAAATACAATAAATTCTATTTGTAAGCATTTGCTTGGAATGCCGTTAAACAGACTATAATGGCAGGTAGTTAACACACACACACACGCACACACACCGCAGTGTGATTGGCTTTCCATTTGGCGGAAGCTCAATTTAGTTTTCAGTGACAAGCAGTGGAACTGTTTACCTCTTTAGCATGGCGCAGTCCTCTCTCCCAGGCACTCTCCACAGGAGGTTCCACTGGAGGTGGTGGTGGAGGCAGTTCCTCCACAGCAGGAGCAGCCTGAAACAGCGAAGAATAATTAATTTATCTTACTTGCAGAGAGATACAGAAGAAGCCTGATGAGATTCTCAGCAGAATTCAAGCTAGCGCAGAATTCACAACATTGATTCACGTCCTACAATACAAAAAAAACAAAAAAAAGCATGATAGATGGGTCTTAGCAGTACTAAGTACAGTCACTGTAACAGAGGCACACATACCCAAGGATTATTGGGTATGAGTGGGTGTGGTCCTCCAGGAGGTGCCCCATTAGGTGAGAAGAGATCTGGCTTACTGATGAGGGAATAGTTTCCTTTGTCATTGACTCCAGGGTGGATAAAGCGACAATTCATTCCCCAGGTACAATTTCCTGAAGAAGGCACAACAATATTTATTATTTATTACTGTAACTTTGCTTGGGGTTTACAGAAAATTTTTTAAGTATTATATGTCAACATTGATACTCTTGAATTCAGGCACCAATATGAGAGAAAGATTCTTGAAGAAGTACTTCCGATAGTATTCCATTTTCTTAATCTGACCAGTATTCTGTTATTTATGTTAGGAAGTATGTTGTGGGAAGGGCTACTGTTCAGTTCAAAAGATAAATTACAAATCTTTATTATCATCTTGCAGCAAATTAAGGTGATACTCAATCTATGTGAAACTTTAAAAATTTGCAGTCAAAGATATAATGGATCAACAGTTTCACTTAAAAGTTTCTTGTTTTCAAAGTTCCTTATTAAGTGTCTAAAAGCAGAGGGGAAAACTTAAAACTGAATAAAGTTTAAAGTTCAATAGCTCCCTCTACTGTAGATAAACTGAAATAATCAGACAGATATTCTTAATACATTAAAAAGGCTTAAAAAGTTTGTGGGAGTTGACAATTTCTCACAGCTGGTACTGTCACATGGCAACAGCCATCATTCTTTTGGAGACTGTCACTGTCACTAAAGATGTCACTTTAAAAACTCATCTGTGTAGACTATGCCAGAGGAAAAACAGAGTTTAGGGTGTTTTCTTGAAGTTTAAAACAATGATTTACTATGATCAGATGTAGGAATACTTTGTTACGGTTCTTAACTAGAATTTTCTGGTATGTGTACTTCAAGTACTGTATTTTCGCGACTATAAGGCGCACATAAAAGTCTTGGATTTTCTTCAAAAAGTGCGGCGCGCCCTATAGAGACGTCACTCGGGGGTAAAACCGCAAAGAATTCTGGGAACTCGTGGCAAGAGGTACTAGCGCACGCAGGCTTTCAATTGAAATCAGTTATACAGCGATAAAAAGAAACACAAAAATGCCAAGAAGCTGTTGTATTATTAACTGCAATAGCCGGTC
>NW_005187609.1:172478-173514 GCF_000239375.1 Pundamilia nyererei
CCATACAGGGGTAAAGGGGTGGGGGGATGGTGGGAGGGGTTCACATGATGTGTTTTCTGTCTTGCTCACTTTTTTTCCCTTTTTTTTTGAGTTCTTTGTTTTTTTTTTTGTTGTTTGTTTGCTTTTAAAAAAAATTCTGTAATTATCAATTATCAATGTTGTTATGCTGTTATTATTATTATTATGCTGCTTGTATTTTCTGTGTTTGGTTTTCGGATGTCTGAGGTTATCCTTGAAAGGCATAGATACAAGTTGTGAGTTTTCAGTTTGTTTTTTTTGCTTTGTTTGTTTGTTGTTATTTGTTTTCCAATTTAAAAATGAAAATAAAGCTTGGGGGAAAAAAATCCAGGATATATCACACACGATGACATGAAAGATTCAAAAAGATATAGTTTATACATAATTTATAGAGCTATAATCAGGGGTCAAAGTGGGTTGCAATGGCGTTTGTGGTCACGCAGCTTCAGCAAGTCTGCTAGCTAAAAGGTACAGTTGCTGTATTTATGGAGAGAAAGTGTGTGAAATAACTTCTCACCCTGGTAAAGAGATGGGTTTTTTTTTAGTTTAGTGCTGGAAAAACACGTGATCTTAAGAAAGCTCATGAAATATTTTCACATGATGAATTCAGTTGTATAAATCCACAAAGAACAATGAACATCAGAGCAGCAGTAAGCACTAAGAAAATTTCTTTCAACTCACAAAAGAAATTATGATGAGTTGTGATTCTTTCCCCCCCAAACCAAGCCATTAAAGCTGATCTTAAGGTTTCCACATCGGCAGAATCACACTTTAACCCCAGACTGCACTCATTGCTCTGTTTAAGTTGCGGCAGAGTCGCCCTTTACAATGTCGGCAATAGCAAATAGCAGTTTTTGAGAAGCTAATAATATTTCATTGTTACATCAATATAGCACAAAGTAGAGACAGCTTAGCAGAAAAATAGTTAGTGTAAATGTCCTCCAAATAACCATTTTACTTTCTTACTTTGAGTAGATTTAACTGAACTTTTTCACTTTTACTTAAGTAAAAAAAAAAA
>NW_005187609.1:175386-176679 GCF_000239375.1 Pundamilia nyererei
CAATTTATGTAATTACTATGCACCTAATGCAGACATATTATTAAAATTTAGGCTGTAATGGTTGTATTGATGTATAGCAACTTGAAATGCTCCCAAAAATGGCTCCACAGCATGTAAAAATATAATATAAGCTCTGGCGGACTTGGTTCTATGGTAGGTCTTAAAGGGTTAAAATCCTTTCTCCTTTTCTCAAAAATCAACAGTGCGCCTTATGTATGAATTCTAGTTGTGCTTACTGACCTCAAACAGATTTTATATGGTACACGGCGCTCAAAAATCTGTCAAGAAAATGTTTTATTACGACTTTGGTAAGCTACGAAGCCGCACCACTTGATTGATCAGGAGTCTCGCGGAGTAATCTGGGTCCAAAACTCTGTCCGCTTCAGGTCCCAAAGTCAAACGAACACTGCGGCATCACTGAGACTTAAAAACTGTCTAAATTCTTTCATCTTTAATAAAATGATCGGGTTGCTGCTTTACTATGTGTAACAATTAAGTTTAACATCCAGGCATCCATGAAAACAGAATTTATTAAATTTAACAGAGTTAGAAGTTAGCAGGAAGTCAGTGCACTAGTTTCCACCTAAACATGATATAGCATGTTCTGACTGAGAGATTTCTGAAAAAATTTAAACGCACAGCTCTGCTGTCACTTCCAACATAAACGAAGACAGAAAACTAAACAGCAGTGATGTTTGTAGGGTTACTGGAGATGGACTAGCTAGTACATAATGATTTGCTATGTGATGGATAGCCACACATCTATGTTAGCATAACATAAACACATAGACTAACTTTTTTCCACTCCATAAAAGTTAACATCAGGTTTCCTTATTGTTAGGGACAAATTCAATCGCATGGCAGGGTGCTGTAAACGTACCAATCTTCAGTCAGGAGAACAACTGAGATAATCCATCCACAATGTGAAGTTAGTAATTAATATACTGAAACAACATGAGAATAGAGCAGCTGCGAGAGAATTCAACATTAATGAATGAATGGTAAGGAAGTGGAGGAAGCAAGAAGAATCAGTTGAGTAAATTTTGAATTATCTGACTGTTTTGTTTCGCTTAATGCACCTTATAATCCTGTGCGCCTTATGTATGAAAACAGACGCGTTCATCGACAGTGCACCATATGAGGTGAGGTGACACAAAAATTTCCCCGTTGTGGGATCAATAAAGTCTTATCTTATCTTATATAATCCAGTGCACATATGGTCCAAAAAATACGGTACACCAAAAATCAGGACAAATGTTGAATAATCTATACCAGGGGTGTCCAACTCCAGGC
>NW_005187609.1:178509-181999 GCF_000239375.1 Pundamilia nyererei
TGGCCCAGTCTTGACGTTTCAGCTTGTGTGTCTTGTTCAGTGGTGGTCGTCTTTCAGCCTTTCTTACCTTGGCCATGTCTCTGAGTATTGCACAAATCATACAGGTAGGGCTGGATCAGATGACCCTGAATCCACCTTTAGTTATGCTGCTGCTGCTGGGGGCTTCCCATGATGCATTGAGCTTTTCTCCTTTTCTCACCCCTTTTCACATAACGTGTTTAGACTCTGTATTTTCTCTTTTTTCCACAGCATGTCTCATCTTCCTCCCGTCACCCCCAACCTATCGCGGCAGATGGCTGCACCTCCCTGAGCCTGGTTTTTCAGTGGTTTCTTCTTGTTAAAACAGAGTTTTTCCTTTCCACTGCTACTAAAGTACTCAGTCATAGAATCTGATTAAAGTGGTTGGTGGGCTCTCTAACATTTTGAAAGAAGCCAATTTAGCCTAGCGTTAGCCTCAACGTGCTTTGAGTCACAGTGGCTATATACAGTGCATTGAAAAAATATTTGCCCTTTTGAAATTTCTTAGATTTTTTTTTCTTTGCATATTCTTCACACAGAAATGTTTCCGATCAAACAAATTTTGATATTAGAAAATTAGTCCAAATAAATACAATCCAAGTAAATAGAAAAAATTTAATTATTAAAACATTATTTATTAGAGGAAAAAAAGCTATCAAATACAGTGGTCCCTCGTTTATCGTGGGACTTACATTCTAAAAATAAGCCGCGATAGGTAAAATCTGTGAAGTAGCCAACTTTATTTTTTACAATTATTATAGATGTTTTAAGGCTATCAAACCCCTCACTACACACTTTATACAGTTTTCTCAGACAGGCATGAACATTTTCTCGCTTTTCTCTCTTGTTTAAACACTCTCAAAGTTCAAACCTTCGTAGAAAAATAAGTCCAGTATTATAGAATGAAACCAAAGACGCCTGCGGTTGCCTTTGACGATGCAAAATGTTTTGTCGACATTGTTGTGTTTGTTGGGGAGAAAACTTACTAACATACAGTACAGCACTTCAGAGTCACACTGCTAGCGATCGAAGATTTATGTAAACAAGATTGATTGACAATGGTCTACAGCCAATCAGGACGCAGAACACAATGTGCTGTAAAAATATTTTTAAAAAGCATGCAAAATTGCACCCAAAAAAAATCCACAAACCAGCAAAAGGTGAACTGCGTTATAGCAGGGGACCACTGTATAACACTGTATATGCCCCATGTGAAAAAGTAAAAAGGATGAAGGTAAATACTTTACTACGACACTTCATCTGCTGTTCACCACCTACCTTTAATGAAAAACCTGCAGATGGGACGTGGTCGGATCTTCCTGTCTGAAGGATCTTTGACCTCCCCCTCCTCCAGATCATCATCCTGCATACACATACATAAGCCAAATCATGACACTTCACAACACATCACTGTATCCAGACTATTGTTGTGAAGTGTGTGCTATTTGTATTTCAAGTGCAAAGTAGAAATTATTTTAAATGTCTAATGAGGAACAATCATTGGGGATGGGTTAAAAAAAAAAAGATTTCCTAATTCAAATCAATTTTAATTTGAATAATCCGATATCGATCAAATCCTGCAATCATTTTTTTAAATTAATGTATTTTGCCAGAAATATCAGAATCTCAGCTAAAAGCTCACAAAACTATTTCAACAACCACCAAAGAGATAAAATAGAAAAAATTAAAGAGCAGATAGACAGATTCTACACAAAGATGTAAACACACGGCTTGTTCACTCGATGGCACGGGTGCTGAAAGCCAACATCTCATCACAGAATCCAAAAATGCAGGTTTCGTCACTGCGAACTCTGAATTTTGCAGCATATTTTCAAGAGGGTTATGTGCTATAAAAGATCAGGCCAGTAAAAACTCCTTTATATTTTTCTGGGTTTTAGCCTCAGTTACTTTGACACAAAGGCATCTGCTGTGATGCTTACACCTCTGATGAAGCCTCACGAGTGTCAGCATTGTTTTTATACCTAGATGGTTTACACCAAGTTCGTAATTGCAGAGAAATAGTCCGTTCACTTTGGGCATGTCATTTTCCAGCAGGAACCTCAGAAAAACCCCTGAGGCTTTACGGATTAAATAATAAGTCCAAGACTGTAACTGCTTTAGGATCCGTTTTCCTAATTTGGAAATAAATATATTTTATTTACAAGGTTTAGAGGGTTCTTTCAAAAGTACATATCCAAGATAAATTATCCTAATTATAATATTTCTGACTGAGTCAAAAACGGAATTGAATCGAACCGGGGCCTTGTGAATCAGAATTGAATCAGTTAAAAAAATCAGTGAAAATACCCAGCCCTAACAATCACTAGTGTGTGACATTCTGCTGATCCAGGCAGTTATAAGATAAAGACTTTTAGTGCCCATTCTGCCTCTCCACTAGAGGCAGAACATGACATCACTTGGCTGGTTGGTACTAACAGACTTGTTAGCCCAGTCTGTTGACAGGAAAAAGAGGACAGCAAGACTAAAAAGCCGTCTAATGGTAGCCACTTTTGCACTTCTCTTTGCTGCAGCAATCAGTTTTATGTTTAAAAAAACCCCCACAAGTACATTCTGTCCACTTTTACGCTCTGTCTTTTAGGCAGTAAGTGCCTCCTCGTTGTTGGCTAGCTAAAATGAAACAGGAAAATCCACCTGTTAGCTATAACGTTGGGGTTTGTAGAATACGTTCTGAATCAGGTACACTGACAAGTTGCATTTCAACACACTGATTTTTTTTTTCTTTTCTTGTCAGGTCAGGTGTACAGGCCGAGGAGCGCAATCACCTGATGTCTTCATGATGTGTCCTTCGGATGCTCATTGGGCAACATGTCTGACAATCCCCATTATATGAAACGCTGCCTTCAATTTGGAGACAGTACTAGGGCTCACTCCAAACAATGTTAGAACTTGTTTTTTTGAAACATCAAAGCCAATTTTCCATCAGTACCTACTCAGATCAACTCATAACAACTCAACTGGCTTTCCATTATATTTCAGTACTATCTTTTGTGCATGCTCGTCATCATAGCAACAGTGCCAAGCATCCTGTGACGTAATTAACATGCGACACGAATGCTACAACAAAGATGGACGCTGAGAAAACAATATACTTGGTGCTTGGTCTGTGTTTTGTTTTTGTTTTTTTGTCAGACTCGGGGAACATGACGTTGTTTTTGTTTAGCCATTTCCCTTGTTGCCGGGTTTCAAAAATAGTGGTTTTGACTTTCGTGAATGAGAAGCTCTCATGACTCATTGAGTGATGCTACTGACCAACCAATAGGTGGCATGCAATCTAATGACGTCACATTTTAGTACTTGCTCAGATCGCTTGGAACCCCGGCTGAGTAAATAGCAAAAAACTGGTAACTGGTAGCCCTAGTAGTACCTGGTACCAGTTACTAGGGCTGCTCGATTATGGCAAAAATGATAATCACGATTATTTTCACTGAAATTGAGATCTCGATTATTTGAC
>NW_005187609.1:183018-187388 GCF_000239375.1 Pundamilia nyererei
TTGTCCAGAAGTTGTTATGGCTGCCTATACTGTGGTGTGTAAAAGTGTTTTGCCCACTTGCTGATTTCCTATTGTTGTATATGTCAGTCACACTTAAATGTTCAGATTATCAAAAAATGTAAACATTAGATAAAGATAACAAAAGTAAACATGAAATTCGGTTTCTACGTGAAGGTTTTTATTATTAAGGGGGAAAAATTCCAAACCTACATGGCCCTGTGTGAAAAAGTGATTGCTGCTAAATCCATTGCAATAATTGGGAATAAGTATCTTGGAGGGCTGTGGAGGAATTTTGACCCACTCATCTTTGCAGAATTGTTGTAATTCAGCCAAATTGGAGGATTTTTTAACAGGAACCACCTTTTTAAAGGTCATGCCACAGGAATTTCAATAAGATTCAATTCAGGACATTGATTGCCTGTTCCATAGTCTTCATTTTGTTTCTCTTAAGCCATTCAAAGGTGAACTTGCTGGTGTGTTTTAGATCATTGTATTGATGCAAAAGACAATTGTGCTTCATCTTGAGGTCATAAACACATGACCAAACACTGTCCTCCAAGAGCAGAATTAGCAGTATCTTCCCAAAAGCCTTGGGGATCATAGAGATATTTCCTGGCAAAACTTATTCCCCCCCCCCCCCATGCACCTTCATTTAGAAATTTAATTTTGTGTTTACTTGTGTTATCAGTGTGTAACATTTACATTTGTTTGATGATCTGAAACGTTTAAGTGTGACAAACATAGAAATCAGGAAGAGAGTCAGAAAGGGGGAAAAATACTTTTTCACACTAGTCTATAAAACATTCAAAACTGAAAACATATTTCTAGTTTTAGTTATTTGACCGTATCTGTGCAGAGGTTTTAAAGGCCCAAGATGCTTTTGTTTTGTACAGCTCAAGTTGTTAAGCTGTTATTTTATACTTACTAAATACTAACACTACTAAATTTAAAAATTGTATCAATAACAATATTATTTCTGCTTAGCATCGTAAATATTGTTATCACAAACATTCTTGAAATATTGTGATGTAATTATGAGGCTATATCACCCAATCCCAATGAAATACTTGTGTAAAACCCCTTGAATTAAAATTGAAAATCTGTACTTCAATCACATTTTGATTTGATTAAAAATCTAATGTAATAGTGTACAGCGGCAAAACTTTCCAGAACTACTTGATTTAAAAAAATAAATAAAAAACAAAACAGAATTGCATTAACGCATCAGTGGTGGGCCGAATATCAGTATATGTATTATATTGCAAAGGGACTTGTATTGTGTGCTTTCTCATCCACAGCTCTATTCAGGTTTTACAAGAATGTATAAGTCAACTATTAATCAAATACTAACTCTATTTGGACGTTTTTTGGTTTTCCCTCTTTTGCTCTTCACACAGACCGTTTACTCGCATGCTAAAACGTGACTCGTGAGAAGAATATGGACTTCAAACACAAAAAGAAAGAAGAAACCTTTGAGTTCTGAAAATGTTAAGCCTACAAGGCTTCATATTCTTATTTCCCTATTATGAGAGTGTAACACACACTCAACACACTCAGCAGTAGCATAAAGAGCATCCAGCCAAATTAGGTCCAGTCCACTTGGATTTTTTTTTCTCTTCAGATTTAACACCACTCTTTATGTTTAAGGCTATTTGTTCTAAAGGTTTATCAATAAAACAAAAACACAGTAGCAGTGCTTCCTGACTAAAGGCTTATTTTCAAACACAAGGGATTTTTACAATTTACCTGCACTCAGCAAATCAGGCAGCACTACCACCAATAGAACTACAATAACTTACATCAATCTCTCCTTCATCAATTTCTCCATCATCCTCATCCTTCCTCTTGTCTCTGAAGGATTCCTGGCGTATCCTCTCCGGCCCTTTCGACCCATCTGTCCTCCTGGATTCGCTGTGTTTAGGAGATGGTGGAAGGATTGATTTTTTCTCCTTTTTACTGCTTTTGTCCTCGCTTTCCTCCTCATCTTCATCTCCCTCTACTTTTGTGTCTTCCTCATCGTCCTCCTCGTGTGTAGGGATGCCAGGCTCCTCTGGGACCTCCTCATCATAATCAAGCTCATGTTCGTCCAGTTCCCGGGAAACTGACACAGAGTCATCCTTCACTTCCCTTAGCGCAGCAGCTCTCCTTGTCTCTTCATCTCTTATTCTTCCATCCTCTTCATCTTTGTTTTTGTAATCCTCCTCTTGATCATCCACTTCAGCTACCTCACATTCTGCAGAGGCAGCTTTTATGTAGTCATCATATCCTTCCTTCCAGTCTTCTCCATCTTTTCCAGCACTAAGGCTCTTGACATGTTCTGGCTCAGAGTCTGGGGATAATGGAGTGCTAACAACTCTCTCCTCATCCTCCTTTCTTTCCCTCTCCTCCGCCACCTGAGGACTGTCTTCATTCCCCTCCATAAGCACAATGCTCTCATCATCCTGTCCCAACTCTCCCATTTCTCCAAAAGGTTCCTCATCCTCTGGCTCCGACACAAAGTCAGGCACCACCTCATCCTCCTCTTCCTCTAATTCCACATGTTTTCCATGGCTTTCCAGCACTTCTATGTCCCCTTCTTCATTGAGGATCTCGCTGTCTGAAATGACCCTGTCCTCCTCTTCATTAGGAGACTCCAGCAACTCACTGTCAGAAAGACCCTTCTCCTCCTCCTCAGGAGACTGAGGGGACTGGGTAGGGCTTTCAGGAGTATCCATGTGAATCCACTCTGGTGCAAAACAAAAACAAAAAAAGCAATCTGCCAAAAAAAGAAAGAAAAGACAACTGTATGTCACCAGTAATCTGATAGCAATTAAATACTGTTTAATGTAATGCTACGTGCCTTTTGTTAATCGATTTAAAAACAGTCAATTAAAAAACAGTCACAATTAACCAATAAAATGTCTATAATCACAAATTAAATTTAAAATGATGCACCACAAAAATATGTTAATTCCGCTACCCACTGAAAGAAAAATGGTAGTTTACTTTTATAGTAATATATAACTGTCATACACCATAACGTTAAATACTTGTTTTTGTTCATTTGGTGATAGCTGACACAAAGAACGGAAAAGAACCGATTTCTATTAACTTTGATAACACCGTTCCTGAGATTAAGACGTAGCTATATGTTGATCACAGCAGTATATGTTTTATATGAAATTAGTTTCCGGCGCTGCTAATTCACCAGCAAAGTAAACGTTAGCTATAACAAGCTAACTAACAACCACCATTTAGTTTTAGGTGTATATAAGTCTCCATATAGCTCCATGGTACAACTACATGTGTATACATAATTAGATAACATGCTCAAGTTTATAAAGACTACAGGTTTCCCTGTAGCATAATGTCACTGGTAACACTTACAATGGCTGGGTCGCGCTAGTTCGCAACAAGGCCCATAACTTGGCGGTGCGAAGACAAAGCTAATAACGAGTAAAGTGTCCCCAACCTATGGATAGTTTTCTTCAGCGATTATAAACGCTTGGCTTAACCGTACAAATAAGTGGACACTACCGGTTTAGTACGAAGCGTTCGCACCAGTACACTTGGCCGTCTTACGGTTAACAATGTAGCCTCCCCTGAAGCTAAGCTAAAAGAGCAAGTACACTGTGCTAGGAGCTAACAACACATTTTTAATCACCTTGCCGACACGAAGCTCTATAAAGACCACGCCTCTACCGTTTCAGCTGCACTCTCTCGCGGATATAACTTTTTACAGTCTGCAATAAATATTAGACGGTTTTATTTTTAGCCGCTGTAGCGATGAAAATAAAACACCCTGCACGGCACAGCGAGAGCGGCCATTACCTCAACGTCATCAAAATACGACAACCGGGTGGTTGGAACCGCGCTGAAAGCTAATCAGGGCAGATCTGAGATCAGTATGGTCCAACGTTGACAGGAGAATATATTTTAACAATGTTGTTAGACATACATGATTTTTAACCAGTTACTTAGAAATAATGGAAGACATTTTTGGGGAGCAGTTACGTCGTTCCATGTAAGTATTATTTTTGATTAATGTTTTCTCTTCAATTCACTTGGTGAACTCTCATCTCTGTTGACAATAACTGTAATATGGATACAATGTTTTACCACTAATTCTTTTTGAATTAACTATTTGAGTTAACTCGTCTAATTTCATTTATTTCAGTTCTCCATATCCAAAGACTTTTTTAAACCTTTGTTTAGTTCACTAAAGAACAACAAAGTAATCATCAGAATCAGAATCAGAATCGTGTTAATTGGCCAAGTATATGTGCAGACACATACAGGGAATTTGGTTCCGGTAGATGGTGTCTCAAACACAGCAATGTAAATCACACACACACACACACACACACACACACACACACACACACACACAC
>NW_005187609.1:188448-211112 GCF_000239375.1 Pundamilia nyererei
AAACAGGACCCTGGCATAAGTTCCTGGGCGGTCAAGGTGTTGCAGGATGTAATGCAGCCCCATGTTCACTGCATCATCCACCGACCTGTTTGCCCGGTAGGCAAACTGCAGAGGGTCCAGCTGGTGGCCTGTAATGTCTTTCAGATGGGCTAACACCAGTCGTTCGAAGGATTTCATGACCACAGACGTGTCATATCAGTATTATGACCAGTGACTATATAAAAGTAGATTTTCGTCAATGATGTTGATTGTTGCAGTTAATAAACTTTTTAACATAATTCTTGATCATTGTTATTTATTTATTTCTTTTTTGCCTTGAAAACAGTAGCTCACATTAAGCTCACAGCAAGTTGAGTGGCTGAGTGAAAAAACTTAATGCTTAATACTGGTGGCAGCCAGTGCTATCCCTCAGCCCCCTAGTAGATGCACTTGTGGCATAAATTTGAAAATCTTAAATAAGTCTTAAATGAGTTGCTGTTTTCAATAGGCAAACCAATATAAACTGTCTAAACAAGAAAGGCCACTTTGTTTGAGCTAACTAATCATTTGTAGATTATAAAAAAATTATTTGCTTTTAGTTTGATTAAACTTAAAATGTCTGTTTATTTCCAGAAACGTCTAACTTGAAAAATTCTTGCCCATAATGAAACCAATCCTTATTTCTTCATATTTTGTTAGTAATATAGAAAATGAGCACAGTAATGTGTAAACATGAATACGGTGTAACTAGGCGGCACCAGAGTTACTACGGGAGAGGCTCAGAGTACAGCAGGAGTCTCCACCACATCACTTGCGAACAGGGCCTTTTTCAGTAGCTTGCCAAAGGGATCAATAACAAAAGTGGTCAAGAAAATAACAAATATAATTTGTAGATTGGTGAAACTGGCCAAGCTTTCCATCCAATTAAAATTAAATATACCCCCCTACCCCTCTTGAGATAAAACAATTATTTGTCAACTAGCTGTCAATCAAAAGTTTGTGCCGTCAGCAATTGAAGCGGTTAGACGCCGTATGGAGGTGCCAGGCTATTAGCAACAATGATAGCAGCAGAGTTTGGTTATGCTAGTAAGAGGGAAAAAAATATGTTCTTGAGGAGTGGGAAACAACTTGTTTTTTTTTCCACAAATGTGTGCGTATGTGTGACCTGTGGCACGAACCTTGGTGTCTCTAAAGAATGCAACACGGAGCAGCATTTCACCAAAGTTCACAGCAACCTTTCCCAGGACTTTGTAGTGGGAAGCAACCTCTGCAAAAAAAAGGTAAAAGAATTGAAAACTATCCTCCAAAAACAACCATCTAAACAGACAAAGAACGCTAGCGCATCAACCGAGGCATCATTTAAAGTGGTGCACATCCTCACCAAGCACAAAAAACCCTTCATCAATGTCGAGATCATTAAAGAGGCAATGGCAGAATCATTGAGAAAATAAGACTGAGATTCTTTCTGCTATCGCTAATGTTCAGCTTGGCTTGAACACAGTCAGCAGATGCAGAGAGAAAGCTAGATTTGGACCTGCACAGGTGCTCCTGGTATTTACTTCAGTCTGATGAGTCTGTGGACTACAGTAATATGGCACAGCTAGCTGTGCACACATGGTGATGACTTTTCTACAAAGGAGGAATTTTTGACGTTGCTACCACTGAAAACCAAGGAAGTTGGCATTTACAATGCAATGAAGCGGTACTTGTTGGGGGGGGAAAAATCCATTGAAAAACTGGTTTCTATAACAACTGATGGAGTAGCAGAGGTGACAGGACCTCACTCCAGATTTATTGCACATGGCAAAGTGCACCCAAACTTTGCTAAATGTTCGAACTATCACTGCATCATTCATCAGCAGGCATGACGTCACATAAAATGTGACGTCATGCCCGGATGGCCCGGATTGCAGCCGTTCGAAGACCAGATATAACGTTTCAGAACACTCCAGCTCGTATGTTAGTCTGCTCCAAGCATTTCCACTAAGGTAAGTCTTCTGTTGTAGTTATTACGTAATTTATCATAACATAATTGTTGATGTAGGTTACAAATAAGTATTATATTGACTTGAATAGAGATCAATGACTGTTTTCCACAGTCATTGATAGAGATTGACAGACCACGTGAATTTCGCGCGTTGCATTGTGGGTACTAGAGGCAACAAAATCAAAGCACTGCATCAAGCGCTAGTATTTCCAGCTTTGGTAATCATTAATTCTGCGGTTTTAATCCCTACTTGCATTTTATTTGCCCCCAAAACAGTTATGTACAAAACGACGGAGAACCGTACGAAGACAGACTTGACGAAAAGGCAAAAAAAGAGGACAAAGAAAAAAATCAAAGGAGTAAAAGGGTGAGACCCATTTGTGCAAAAGTCACATGGAAGTCCGGTGTTGAGCAGACATAAGCTTTTTTTTTTTCTTAATGAGTGAGATCGAGGCTTTCATGACAATGAGAGGAGAGGATAACATACTACTAAGAGATGCTGAGTGGGTGATCTGGCCAAAAATCCGGATCAAGAAATTAAAAAGCTGAACCAGCAGTTGCAAGGTAGACACAAAAAAGTGTGTGAAATGATCGGTGCTGTGAAGGCATTCACAGCAGGTGCAGCAGCCACTATTTTGTGGTCCATCCCTTGAGGAACTACTCTCTTGTTTATACTCCTCCTGTTTTGCCTGTGTTGTTTTGCCACAGTTACTTCTTGCCCGCGTGTCTTGCTACTTTACCTGCATCATTTGTTTATTTCTACTAGCTTGTTTAGTGATTTGCTCCAAAGGCCACAGAAGGTGCCAAATGGGAATTCCTTTATGTTGTGTTTGAGCTAGGATTACCTGTTATAACAACAGTCACTGGCACAGCCGACAGTTCACCAGTTGAGTGTGTATATGTGGGTGACCGTGGCTCAGGGGGTTGGGAATCGCATCTGTAACCGGAAGTTTGCCGGTTCAATCCCTGGGCTCTCTGTCCTGGTCGTTATGTCCCTGGGCAGGACACTTTACCCTACTTGCCTACTGGTGTTGGCCAGAGGGGCCGATGGCGTGATATGGCAGCCTTGCTTCTGTCAGTCTGCCCCAGGGCAGCTGTGGCTACAACCGTAGCTGCCTCCACCAGTGTGTGAATGTGAGAGTGAATGAATAGTGGCATTGTAAAGCGCTTTGGGTGCCTTGAAAAGCGCTATATAAATCCAATCCATTATTATTATATGACTATTTGGCTTGTGTATTTTAGCGTGTGTGTGTGTGTGTGTGTGTAAGACATTTTAACACTGTATGCCTGGAGTGGATTTTAGTAGTTTTTCTTGTATGAGTCTGATGTCAATTCTGCCATGGTCTGCCATTCTGGACTATGGTCAATGAGCCACAGGTGTCCTCCTTACAAACCCAGTGTGTTCCCCGGAGGCTTCCATTAGGGGGTGCACTATCACAGCTTCCCAGTCTTTTTATTTTTATTGCCCACTGCCAGTTTCTGTCTCATCATTTCATTCTCCGTCTCTTTTGTTCTCTCCATGTGTTTGAGGCGCTGTATTTACCTTTTCCAGTGGTAGTCATCCTTGGTGCCTGTCAGTAGTGGGAAGTAAAAAGTACTTTACTACTGTACTTGAGTAGAATTTTCAGGTATTTGTACTTTGTTTTACTATTTATTTTTCTGACAACTTTTACATTACTCCACTACCTACATTTTTACACAAATGTAAAAATGTACAGCAGGCAAAGAGGGAGCTGCAGGGAGGGTTTAGTGGTGTGCTGTCAGGGAGGCAGACCAAAACGGCTGATCTCCATCGTATAATCATAGGATGAAGAGACCACACAAGAGAGCTGTGTGGTGTGTTGAGCTGGAAGAAGCAGCTGGAAAGCTGTGTGAACTAAAAGTGAAAAGCATTTGTAAATAGCTATTCATGTGCATTGGGTACATTGATTACAATATTTTTACCTAACAACATATAGACATTAAAAAATTTTAAAATTTGGAGACATCAATAAATGACAGCAGCTGATCTGTTTTTCTTCCTCACACAAGACGACTGACTGCATTACCGAAATTATTATACCTACCACTAGAGGGAGCCAGAGCATCAAGTCAAATCAAGGGGCTTTAATGTCATTTTAACGATATACAGTACACAGTGAAATGAGACAGAGTTCCTCCAAGACCATGGAGAAACATATAACAGAAAATACACACAGGACTACATAAAGTGCAAGTGTGCAAAAATCAATGCAACACCAGAGAGAACGATACAGACACAACAACACACAAAAATTTCAGGTCGATCGATCGAACCTCTGTTTTCATTTTTAAATGAGTGATGAAAAAGTAAAAACAGCTTCTTCATTGGGCATTAGCTTCAGTTGTGAACCAGTCCAGAACATTCTTCTTGTTCTCTTCAACCCATTTAATGTTAGCGATGGTTCTCTCAATGGATTGATCCAGTGCTAAGGTCCCAGAGCCAAAACCAACATCGGAATTGTCAGCCTTGAACTGCTTCAGCTGATGCAACAGACACAATGTAAATCAGGGGAGTAGTTTTAAAGAAATACATATACTGAACATACATGGCTTTGTTCATATCACTCATCTCTTTTGTTATATTACAATTATGTTTTTTTCAACATTTTATTATTGAGACATGTTGTTTGTCATTCATAAAATGCTACAAACACTCAAACCTTTTGTTATTGTTATTGGATGAATGTTCCTCTTGCACACAGTCACTGCAACTTTTGACCAAATATTTCAAAACTGACCAAATATTGCAGCTTGGTTATGGCACAAGACTGCACTGCTTGCATGTTGATGTTAAAGTTGTCATAGTCCTGAGTCTCAGGCCAAGTATTTTTGAGTTTTGTTCTGGACTTCTAATTCTCTCTTTGGACATTTGAGATAAATCATATTCAGGGTTTTGTGTACTGATTTCCTATTACTTGTTTATCTGTTTTTATTCATATTTCTTGGTTTCTTGTTTGATTATGTTAGTTCCTTTTGGTGCCCTGTCTGTCACCTCTGTGTCCTGTCCTCAGTGTCCATCCATCCAATCATTCGTTTCCGCTTATCGTTTTATATTGTTTGTTTTATCTTTTATGACTTGTTATCTTACGTGCAGTACTTTGTGATTCTGTATAAAGAGGTGCTATATAAATAAAATTTTATTTATTTATTTTTGTTTTCAAGGTTGCGGGGGGAGCTGGAGCCTATCCCAGTTATCTTAGGGCGAGAGGCAGGGTACACCCTGAACAGGTTGCCAGTCTGTCGCAGGGCTAACACACAGACAGAGACAACCAATTGCAGTCCCATTCACTCACCCATTCACACCTATGGGCAATTTAGTGTTTCCAATTAACCTGTCCCCACTAACTCAGTGTCTCCTGTGGTAATCACAGTGGTTGTCTCCATGTTTGTATCCCTTTGTGTCTCCCCAGTCACTCATGTCTCTGTGTAGCTCCGGTCTCTTTGTCAAGTTCATGCGTCTTAGTCTGGGTCTCAGTGTGTGTTACTTCCTGTTTTATTTTCTTAGACCTCTCTCTTGTGTGTATCATGTTCAGTTTTGGATCCCTTGTCTTGTTAGTTCTATTCTTCACAGCTGTGCTCCCTGGTGTGTCCACTCTGCCCTAATGTCCTCCTGTGTATATATTCTCTGTATCTGTGTCCTTTGTTGTGTCAACCTCTGTCAGTCTGTTTCTATGAGTCAGTCCAGACTGATTGAAGATTACCAATAGTTAGGGCTTAACATAACTGATTTCAGTCAATATTTAAATAAATCCAAATAGGATATGATGAGAGGTATATGTTAATGCTGTTTATGTTAAAAGTGTTTTCAGAAGATGGGAAAGTGATTGTGCTTATGAATACTGGAGCAAGGGGAGGCCACTGTGCTTTGATGCTATGGAGGGCCATGAGAACCAAACCACTGTCTTTAGGTTTCAAATCAAATCAAATCACTTTTATTGTCACATCACATGTGCAGGTACAGTACATGTGAATGAAATTCTTGTGTGCGAGCTTCACAAGCAACAGAGGTGTGCAAATACTGGTAATGAGAACACTATCACACAGCAGTAAAATGCCTGTCCCGTCAAACTTATTAGTTCAAGTCAGTTCAGATTAAATTAACATCTTGTAAAGTCGGGAAGGCTTGAAATCAATACTTGAAATTTGAGATTTTGAGACCAGAGGATGACTTGAGATTTGATAACGCTTAAAGTATCTACATTTAAAAGTAGTATAACAAAATGAACAAAAGGGAAACCACATTGTGGTAAAGTCATTTCAAAGAAATATCTAACCTGCTGAAGCTCAAATTCAGTGGAGAAACGTTTGGTGACGCCGTTTACGAGGTTGGAGAATGAGAATGAGCCACCACCATACCTGTGAGAGGGAAGCACAGTTGAAGGCAAACATCAGTTAGCAGAAATTAAAGTCCAAGTCACTTAAGAACGGTCTTCTCTTTCATTGAGAACGTGATTATCATCTGTGAAATTACTGAATTTCTACATGCTTTCATAAATTACATATAATTCATTACAAATGTATATATACTGTATATTTAATGAGTATACAATAGTTTATATTTTTTAAATACTCTGATCATTTAAGAGTGCAGTTCTATCCAAACTGTAACATATACAAGCCATTTATGAGAAAAAAAAGAAGAGAAGAAAGAAAAGAAATTTAAGAAAACCGTACTAATGATTTTGCGGGATGAAATCTATTTATCTGAAATGATTTATAATAATCTTGCTTAGAGTAATGGCTCTTATGAAGCCCTACAAACTGAAGTATGAGACATGTTACTCCTCTTTTGCTTATGAGAGAAATACATTATTTGCTTTCCCTTTGGCATTTTAAGCAACTTTAATAAAATATCTGGTGATGTTTCTCCTAATGTCTCCTAGTCAGTTCAGGCTCTGCTTTAAATCCAAAACTTGGAATCACATGGAAAACAAAACCATCATCAGTCCCACACCAGCATAACACTGTGCACTAACCACAGTGCATCCACAACTGATGGTTGCATCAGTTATGGGTCCAATCATGTAAAGATTATGTTATGATTATGCTGTAAGTGTTCTTTGGTTCATATAGATATGACACATAACACTTCATATATGTGTTGCAACCTTTTTTAAATTGTCACTTTGAAGATAAACTGTAATTCTTTTTTCATATTAAAAACTATCCTTCCTAAAATGAAACTCGGGTGCCTTTTTAGAGTTATCATGTTGTACTCACTGACTGAAGATGTATGACCATCGAGCCCTGACAAAGTCCCATGCCAGAGACTGACCAACCACATTACTGGCAATGTCGACAATGGTGGCGGTGGCATCCTGCTTTCGGATCATGTCTGGATCTAGAGTGTATTCCAGATACCTGAACAGTCACAGAGTAAATATGTGTGCTAGATAGTAACTTTAAGTTACATAGTGTGGCATATTTATTAATAAAGCAATGAATGTACCTGTTGAGCAGCCAAGGTTGTTTGGTGCAGGACAGAGCATAGCGAAGTTTATCAGATTCAATAGCAGTACTGCCATTCTTAAACTGTGACCAAGCAAAATCCCATTCTTTCTTGCCACCTGCTGCAATAGCATTGCAGTACACAGTGGAGCGCAGGTTAGGGTGGATCCTAGAAAAAGAGCATATTGTTAGACTTCAGTACACCATAGATTATACAGAGTATTACTTTAAACTATAGGGGAATAATTATTTGATCCCCCTGCCAAATTTATAAGGTTGCTTAATTACAAGGAAAGGAAATGAACTGTCTGAAATTTTTATAGTTTCATTTTAAGTGATGTTATTGGCTGCTGCTTCAGAACTTGAAACTTCAACTCCCTCCCAAGATTTTCTTTAGGATTAAAGTGTGGACACTTCCAAAGTCACTACATGACCTTATTCATGTGCTTCTACGTATGCTCCTTCAGATTATTAACAAGCTCATCCCTGGCTCTATTGGATTAATGTCAGGCAAACATGAGGCCTAATCATGGGTATCGATTCCTTGATCCTCCTGATACTGCTTGCATACGTACTCGGGCATTGTTGTCCACCAGGAGGAACCCAGGACTCACTGCACCACTGTAGACTCTGACAGCTAGACCAAGGATTTCATCCCAGTATACTCAAATGACATGTATGACTCTATGTTGTACGAGTGTACATCTCATAATCCTGTCTTTATGTTTTTAATATGTGCTCAAGGTGAATGTTCATAGAGGGGATCTCTGCAGAGACCTCAGACTGGGTCTGCTGGGACCAGCTGGCCCGCTTGTCTATGCTTTTCTCTGCTCTCTCTCCAAAGATCGTGGTAGCTCTTATACCACCAGCTCCACAAACTGTGCCTGCTCTCCAGGGGCCCAGGTTGCAGCCACTGTGCACCAATGGCTCCAGTAATTCACTCCACAGGAGATTTCCCACTAGAGCAGTCTCGTGAAAAAACTCTACACCCAGCCTTTGACCAAGTGATAAAAAGTGATCTTCATATGGTGCACCCTAATGCAGCGCTTATCTATCTGCATTTTGTATTGATTAAAGATTAAAGATGGGCTGACGCTCACACAAAAGAGGAACACACCCAGTTGTTGGTGCCAAAAAGCCACCAAGAAATTATTTTCCCGGTGGCTCATCATAACCCCATGGCAGAGCATATGGGATATGATAAAACTGGAGTGAATCATGGCCTGATATTATTGGCCTGGATGTGGATGTGTTCAAATGGTGTGCATCCTACCTGGAGTGTTAGCTGCTATTTCAAAAGTGCCCTTGTGCCCACTAGTGCCTACCTTAAAGGAGGTGCCATTTGAGTGCATTGGGATGGATCTCATCAGTTTACCAACTGACACTTTGTTCATGTCTCACACACTAAAAGAACTGTACCAATTACTGCTATTACATCTATTCAGACCAGGTTCTACCACCGTCAGACTGAAAGGCTGGCAGAGTGGCTGAATAAGACTTCTATTCATGAGGATGAACCCAGTTGAGATCACTGGTTAGACCCTATTTTGTTTGTAGTGGGAGATTTTCTCCCTTTAACGAACTGTTTGTCAGGAACTTGTGTGGGTGCGTTTGACCTTATTAAAGAAAACTGTGAGCAAGGTCCAAGCCGAGCTAAAAATGAAATTCATTATGTTCTAGACCTGAGAGCAAAGCTATACACATTGGGGAGTAACACAAGAGCTCCAGGCCCAGGAACATCATTAGTCCCTGTACAACAGAGGGGCAAAACTCATCTCGAGGTAAAGTGCTTGTATTGCTCCTTTCTTTTAGCTCAAGGTTACTTGCCAAGTGCCAAGGACCCTTTGTGGTCAAACATGGGGTGGCTGACACTGACTATGAAAAGGGAGGAGCCACACTGGTATATCACCTCAATCTCCTAAAAGTATGGCGAGAAGCTGGAACTGTTTCTCTGATGAGCCTGGTTAGGGAAAGAGATGAGTTAAGGTGCCAAATTCAACCATTCCCACCTTCCTCCATTATGATGACTATCTCACAAAGGTCTAGAGAGCAGATGTTGCTTGCATTGCAACAGCAGCTCTACTTGAGGAACTGCCAGTATTCTGGAATCACCTCCATATATATATATATATATATATATGGCCCCAAAATTGACATGGACACACACCTGTTGGTGTCAGTATCCATCCACTCTTGAAACCATGTCATGACCAGGTTTTGGCATTCCTCCAACCCTGTCCTGCAAGCCAGGCTAATTGCATTCACCTGATTATACCTGCAGGATAGACAAATAGAAAACAGAAGTATTGACAAGAACTTTTAGGGAAAAACTGGGGAGAGCAAAGAATAATGAATACAGATATTTCGGAGTTCAACATCATATAAGCTGAGTAGCAGAGTTTCTAAGTTCCAGCTATCACGTGTGCTGAACTGAATTTGTAGAATTACACATTTTAAATAATTCATTTAAAAACTGTATCCTGGGTCCAGAAAAGAACAACTTCTACAATTACATCACAACATAAATTATGTTTTATTGAAAAAGTCTAACCTATCTATCTGATTTATGAATGCAGTTTAGACTGGTGGCAGCTTTATGTTGAAAACTTAAAATGTGTTTTCACTCACTGGTCCATGTGTCCATCAGGAACTTTGCTCCAGTTGTCTGTCATTTGCTTGTAGTATTCAAACAGAGGGGAGACTTTTTTCACGAGATAATCCTGAAACAACAAAGACAGAACTCAGATAATGTGACAACTTATTTGTGTATTGTTTCTTTTGTATGTATATGTCGTTGGAAGAAGTTCACCTGCATGGGGCCATAGACTTCGCTGCGGTCAAACATGAGGTAGAAAAAGTCCAGGTTGTTAAGGGCTGCCTTCCATGGAATGTAATCTCTCTCATTATTCAGGTATTTGGTGGTATTAAGCGCCTGCACTGTAGAAATGATCTTGGCTCTAAGAGGTAGAATATAGTAAAAATTTATCAGATACTTCATGTTCATGTTTTCCATTGTCATAATTTTAAGATATTACCACAAGTACTATTAATTAATATCTGATAGGTAAGTATTTAAGCCCACAGCCTACCAACATATTTAAAATACATGGACAACTGGCTGGGATCCCTGGGGACCCCAAGAGAATTCGTAATATCAGAATAAGAATAATAGTAAGGCTTAATTCTTCTCATAGTATCGCTGTTACCACTTTAATGTCACCATATGAAAAATAGATTACAATTATTATTATAGTTATAAAATGTGCACAAGTTTTATTGTTTAATCAACTTGCAGATTTCATCCAAAGTACAATTACATAACAGCCTGACTCTGGTATTCAATTCAGTAATTTCAAGAAAATATTATTTTTTAATATTGTAGATAATTAAGCCATACTGAGGTCATATTGATCCCGGTATAAAAAAGCTGAAATAAATAAAATGGTAAATGGACTGGTTCTTATAAAGTGGTTTCTTACTCTACCTCAGCACTCAAAGCACTTTATACAACTTAACTCATTCATAAAAGCACTTTTTCTATGCCTTTTCTATGTAAGTGCTTTCTATCTAATATTCACATACTCGAATGAATGCAGTGGAGAACAACTTGGGGTTAGTACCTTGCCCAGGAATATTTGGCATGCAAACTGGCAAGGGATCAAACCACCAACCCAACTAGATGACCTGCTCTACTTTATTTAGAGCCTGTTGATGGCTAACAGCAGAAATGGCTGTAGTGATAGATGTAGCTATTCCAAATGATAGCAACATCAGGAAAAAAGAACACGAGAAGCTCAAGAAATAGCAAGGGCTGAGAGAATGTGGAAGGCAAAAGCAACAGTGGTCTCCATGGTGATGGACTGAGGGAAGTGTCCCTCACATATATCAAACACTCCCTTTAGAAAAGACAATTATTCATGTCTTCTCCATTTGCGGGTAATGGCTCTCCCAGTGATTCACTGGAGTCCCAAAGCCTTAGAAACGGTTTTGTAACTCTTTCCAGAGTAAATGACATCTGACATCTGTCTAATTGATATATCATTTAAACATGTCTGTTAATAATTAGGCTAGTGAAATTGAACTTATAATAATAATGTATTTAATCAAAGTATCGCAGTTTATTCACGTTTTAATGATCATGAAGTGACAAAGCTGGAACAGAAGTAAATAGTTTTTCACAGCAGTGTACATCTCGTAATTATAACAGTTATCGTGTACATGTGAGACAACACTTGCAAACTTACCTGGCCAGATTGAAGGCATCATCCAATATCTGAGCTCTGTTGATCAGTGGAATGAGCTTAAAGAAACATCAGGAAACATCAAGAAACACCTTTACAATCACTGATAATCACTGATAATGACTGTGTATTGGGCTCCTCTGTCTTACCTGATGATTACTCTGCAGAACATCTAAGAGTTTGGCCCAGTTGTCATCATCATAGTTGACCCTGTAGTAACCAACCATGTTGACATTGGCTAGCACCCACTGATCTTGTGTTGCTTTCATAGCTTCAGATGTTTCTAGAAAGCGAAGAAATAGAACTCAAAGTTGGTGCACAAGAAGAAAATAAATGTAAGCTTTTCTTAAAAAGTTGCCTTAGTTTATTGAGGGTTGCAGGTACTCATGATCCACAGTTCTCTTAAGATCCTGCAAGAGCTAATGGTGGCAAAAGGACAGCTATTCTGCACTTAAGTAGAAGTACAGATACCAGTGTTAAAAATACTCCAGTAAAAGTTGAAGTAGTGATTCAACTACTTTACTCAAGTAAAAGTAAAAAAAGTACAGGCTTTGAAATTTGCTCAACATAAGAAAGTAAAAATCAGCTTTTTGGAGGATGGTTCTACCCGCTATTTTTGTGAATAGCTAAGCTAAGTCTTGTGCTATAATAATGTAATAATCAAATAATATTAGACAACGGAAATACAAACTTTAGTCTAATTTTTAATTCTAATAGTCCTCAGGTTGAATCAGTACAAAAAGAAGGAAAATAAAAAACATCTTGATTTTGTTAGGCCTACATTATAGAGTGTGACTACCTTAAAATGAAGGGAGTAATAGTAAAAAGAAAAACAAACTACTTAATTAAAGTACAGAGTGGTGCTGTGCTTTTGACAATTGTCCAGTTATATAGCTCAGTTTTGGCCAAGTTTCAGCTGTTGTCAGTGTGCTGGGTCTTTTGACCCAGCAGTTTGAGCTTGAATTGTGTTTTTTGTGACCTTTGTGTATTTGAAATGACGTTCAAGTTTTAACTCTCTAAACTGTCAACAGACTGCAACTGTTTTATTTATGAACACAAAATCACCATCATGTTGTTTGCTCTATCTCAGGGACATTAAGGTACTATAGAGAGACCACAAGAATTTAAAGGTAATATAGTTTTAAAAATACAAAATTTTGAGTCAATGTAAATATTTACATGTAAAAAAGAAACAGAACCAATTATTCAGTGGTTTCTGCTAACGGAGAATCAACTCCAACAAGCAAATTGTTAGAAGTTGAACATAAATCAGTGAAAACACAAAGATGAAAAAATACTTAGAAAATGCTTGTGTGATAATTGAAAGATTGTGATTAAAAGATTGGTGGACTGCAGAGGACCACCACATTTTGAAAATGATGTGCAGTCTTAGCTGGGAATGGATTATCTACCTGATTTGGATGTTAGCCACAGTGGATTCTGCATATTTCCAGTCATCATCCATTTGATTGGAATGATCCATTGATAACTACGGCAGAACATTTGAAACATTATTTCTGCAGTTTCTTTTTCTTTATTTTGCTTTTCATTAACTAAAAACCGCCTGTTACCATTTTGCCATTTAAAAATAATAAAAATTGAAGAACTGCATAAAGAATATGGTCTTCACTTGATATATTAGGAGGAAAAGATAAAAAAGGCAATGCAAATACTTGAAGGGGGATGGAGTTGTGACTACAGCTTCTGGATCCAGAAGGAAGTGCTGCTGGGAAACACTTCCAGTCCCAGTGTTAATGGTAACCACAGGAAAGCCCATCTGCAGCACCCAGGTGTTCATTATGTTATCGAGAGTATCAGGAAGCTTTAACTTGCTAGAATCAGCAGCCTGTGAAGGTCCCAAAAAATCCAAAAAGATAAAGTAAATATGGTTTGTGTGTGTGTGTGTGTGTGTGTGTGTGTGTGTGTGTGTGTGTGTGTGTGTGTGTGTGTGTGTGTGTATGAATATATATATACAGCTGATCCTTTCTGATGTTTCGAAAGCACTATAAAAAAAAAGAGATCTTAAACTAAATATTCAAATAAAAAGAGCAGAGAGATGATAACATGCCTTTTGCAGATGATACCAAAGGTCTGTGTAGACTGCATTCCCAAAGCTAAATGCACTCAGATAGGACTGCAGAAAAAAACAGTAAACAGAGATATGTCAGACACACTGCTTTGGATAAATGAGGGATTACTGTGTTAGCAAAAGTTTCCAAAAAATTGTACAAGTGTTCAACATTTCGCTACAATGTCCTCCAAGTTCTTTCATTGAAAGGGATATCCTTTTCACAGATGACAGGATATGATTTCTTAGTTTATTTATATTTCTCACTCATCATTGGACAAATTGTAATTTGTAATTTGAGAAAGATAACTGGTGTATGAATGGGTTGTTTAAGAATATATAAAAGCATTTCAATAAGGAGAGATTGCTTGGAAAAATTAAACATGATTTACTGAGATATAAACATTCATGTATTTGGTGATTAGACTCTGAAGACCCATCATGGCAGAATGGAAACCCAGCGATGATAAGATTTAGGACAGGGCCCCCCAGAGTTGACACGCTGGAGGTGGTGAAGATGAAGACTGATGCTTGGATTGGACTATTACTGAAGTGTCCATAAGTTGCCCCTCCATATTAGACTGGCCCAAATTCTTGAAAATTTCAAATCACTTTTAAATACACACCTTTTTTTCCAAGGCATTTTAGGAGTAGTACCAGAGTCGGCTTGTAGTCAGATTTAGTCAGTTTTTGGTCGCTTTTAATCTTCTTTACTTTACTGATTCATTTCTATCATTTTTTTTCATTTATTTGTTTATTTATTTTATTGTTATTTAATTTTTTTTGTGTGTTTAATGTAAGATTTTAAACTTTTTTCACTGTTTTTTACTGGAAAGCATTTTGGTCAACCATGTTGTTTATAAAGTGCTCTATAAATAAAGTTGGATTGGAAAGTTGGAGTGTCTGTGAGGTGGAGATGGGGAGTAGGTGGGCTGAACAGATACAACTCCACATGTGGCTGCACAAAACAAAACCTTTATAGAGGTTTGGCAGACATGTGACCGCTTACCACATACCATTAAGTTGTTACCCATTTTGGACACACAGTATTCCTAAATCATACTCAAAAACCTACTAAACCTCATGTAGATAAGATAAATTATGGAAACTATGGTTAAAGAAACAAGTGTATATACTCTCTCAGAGGAAGTAAAAAGCTTTCATCACTAGTATCTTGCTTGTTATGTGCAGAAACTGGACAAGGGACTTTCACTATTTCAGTGAACGTTTAAATAATTATTTGAGCGAGAAGTTTTGTGCTTTTGCAACAATCGTGGTAACCAGCATGACTGAGCTGGTGATCACCTTCTGCATACAGCGGTCTTCTGCAAGATGTTTAACTGTTGATATGGTGTTTATTTACTCCTTCTTGTTGATCTATGAACACTGACCTTAACTGAGGCAGTGCAGTTCTTTTAGTCTTCTTCTGGTACATTTTTAAAACAATGTAGATATTGTCCTGTTGTTACAGCAAAAACCTCTGCAAGGATGACTGGCTGGTGGACTCACCTTCATAGTAGCACACTGTGTTCTGTTATATTGTGGTCCTTACCCTCAGTCCCAGCTGGAAGACATCTTCAGTCAGGAAATCAGACAACATCCTGAGGACAGATGCTCCCTGATGAGGAAAAAACACACTGTTAGGTTTTTTTGTTTTTTGCTTTTTGTTTTCATGGTTTTGAGAGTCTATGCATGCTTTACCTTGCTGTATGAAATAGCATCAAACAGCTCACTAATCTGTGCTGGCGTCTGGATATCTTCTTCTTTAGATGACAGAGGGTGGGAAGAAGCCAGAGCATCAATAGCAAACACCCTATGAATGTCACCAAGCACGATGAGGTCTGTCTATTATGAAACAAATGAGACTGTATACTTAACAACTTTGTCGAGCACCAATACTTACATTCAAAACAATTTGGTGTTAATGAAATTCTTACCACATTCCACTCAGGTTCAGCATTATTTGCTCCCAAGTACTCAACATAGGATGCAAAGCCTTCATTCAGCCACAAGTCATTCCACCATCTGAGTGTCACCAGATTACCAAACCACTAGAGGGACAGTTCAGAAAAAAAATGTGAGAATTGACTCATGCATTTAAACTAGTTTACAAAGAAGTGAATAGAATTTGTTTTTTGAAGTTTTTTATTCACTTAAGTCTCATCTTGAAGTTATTTTCTGGGACTTCAACCCTTTTCTATGACATATGAATGGGTGTGAATGGGTGAATCAGCCAAGCTGTATGTGCTCAGGTAGAGTAGAAAAGTATGTAAAAAGTAAAACTATATATCCAGAATATCAACTATATAATATATATCCAGTTACCAGTTACTTGGAACTATATCTGAAATTGCTTTCGGGGGCCCTGAGAGTTGACATGAATGTTTTCCAAAGCACTTAAAACTTAATTACTGCCTATATCTCAAGAATCCTCTTAAACTTTATTTCCAGGACTTGAAACTCACCATGTGAGCCAGTTCATGAGCAATGATCGTAGCGATCCTTTCCTTGTTGGAGTTGGAGGAGAAAGCTTCATCGTACAGTAGAGCTGTCTCCCGGTATGTGATCAGACCCCAGTTTTCCATGGCCCCTGCATTAAAGTCTGGGATTGCTATCTGATCTGTGTTAGGACAGAGATTATGTTAATGTGGCTGATTAGTTGCTTGAAGTGAAAGAGGTTACCAGTTTAAAACAGCAGAAGTGCTTAAAACCTTGACCCAGTCACAGTGCAACAGTGTCAATTTAATCCACTATGGGTAAAAAAAAAATCATTGCTTAACATCCTACTTAATTAAAAGTACCTATAGTAACGTAAATAAAAGTTTCAAAGGTGTCATAAATATCAGTTTATATATGCATAATAAAATGTCAAATAAAATAAGTGCGAGTACATCAAATCTTGGCCTGCAACATAGGACAGGCTAAGATTATATAACAATGAAGAATCACATTTTACCTGTTAATAATTGATAATGAAGATGACCTTCTCATAACAGGTCATAAAAAGTCACAACTGAAAGATGTGCGTATGATAAGAACATAATGGAGCTGACTGGATGCTGCAGCCAAGGTCTTGGGCAATAAAACTATATATTTTACAGTTTTGCCATAAACATACACATGATGCCAATAAACATGAGACCAAAAACTGATCTGAGATCTAAGATTAGATCAGTACACTGAGTAGACACATGTCCCCACTTTACATGTGAGCAGAGACTTAGGTGCATTTATTAATGAACAAAATGAACTTCAATCAGGACACCATAAAGATAAGGCATTTTTATGGTGTGTTTTTTTGTACACTAACAGAAACTGTGATGCTGCTGAAGTCTATCATATCAACTGGTAAAGGAAAAAGTATAGCATTTTTTGTACACTGTTTTTTAATTGCTTTGTCATTTTGTGGTAGTTTTTTGAAGAAATATAATCTCTTCCAAATGTTGTCCCATTTGCATAAAAACAGCAAACAAAAAATAAAATCTTGATGTTATTTTGTATCTTTTTAATGAAATTTTGCATTTTGCTTATGGTCATTTAATGTCACTATAGGATAGGTTTTCTTGCCCTCACAGTCTTTGATTTGAGTTTAGTCACTTATGACAAGCAAGAAATATAAAGTCACTTCATGACAAGGCCTCAGATCAGGTATTCACTTAGTACTTGATATGTTAGTATTGTTACTTATTAAATATAGACTTTTATCAAATTAAATGTACATAATAGATTTAAGATTAAGATTTCATAGACTTGAGAAATCCATGCTGGTGCATCAGGACAGCTGTGCTGACTCATGATAAAGTGAAGCTAAAAAGTGTGCAGTAGTAAACGTGCAGGCATGTAGATGTCTAGCTAATTGTGTGGTGGTCTTACCAGACTTGGGTAGAGGGTACGTGGCATTGTAATACTGCTCAAAGAATTTAAGGATTGGTCCAGTTTTGTTAAGGGCATACTGTCCTTGACCAGCTGCAATGGCGGACCTCCGGGCGAAAATGCGGATCTAAACCCAGATTACACAAAATAAAATAAAATTGAAAAACACTTTACACCACTTTGCAAAATAACATTATTCTATACACTTGTATTTCAAATAGTTTAAATCTATAGAAAGAGTACAGGGTACAGTCTAGGCACCATGATCTTAAAACTACAGTCAATCATCTCCAAAAGTTGATTCTGTTCATCTGGACGTAATGTTTTCAGTGGGAGAAATGTTTCGTGACTCATCCAAGTGACTTCTTCACTTGCTGACTGCAGGTTTCATCTTATAAACAGTACATCTGCATCATGACTGAAACCAGCCCACTGAAGGAACAAAGGGCTGGGAGGTCAGTTCCTTCATCATCATGAGCATGCATCAAGACGTACCGTCAATATTTTTTTTTGCAGTTATAAGAAAAAAATAATAATGTTGAACTGAAAAATATGCATTATTAGTCTGACTTATGTCTTATGTGTTCACTTATGTGAACTTAGAATGAGTCCATTAAAAATATACAGGTGTGGGCACTGGTTTGTGGAAGCCACCAGGTTGCCCCGCCACTCAGGAATACAGCCCTCAAGATGGACATCGCTGTTCTGTCTAATTGTATTTTATGTATGCGGGTAGAGACCAACCTGACACTGGCCCGGTGGCGCCAATGTCAGGCAGCCTCGCCTCTGTCAGTGCGCCCCAGGGTGGCTGTGGCTACAATGTAGCTTGCCATCACCAGTGTGTGAATGTGTGAATAACTGAATGTGTAAAGCGCTTTGGGGTCCTTAGGGACTAGTAAAGCGCTATACAAAAACAGGCCATTTACCATTTTACCATTTATTAGTTGATGATTTCCATCTCAGTCTTTTATTTCTGAGCATGTCTTTGTTTGTTGGGATTCTGTATCAGGTCCTGATTGTTTTGTGTCCCAGCCAGCTAATACTGCCAGGAAAAAGTCTGATTTTAGTGAGCTGACTCCCAAGACTCCTAAGACTGTGTGTTTCAAGACTGTTTATTCTGGGACTGTTTGTTGTTCGGCTGAACAGGGCTCCCTTGAGACAGAAACTCTGCCCGGATCATGGCCAGAGACCAAGTTTAAGGTCTTAGTTGACCCCCAGAGGTTCTCATTCCTGCCTTGCTCCGGGCTCAGCCGAGCCTGCCCAGCCTCTGGGGCCTCCTGGGGGCCAGATGTTAAATTGACTTGATGCTATTTACTTGATTAAATTGTTCCTTTAAATTTTCTGTATCTTCAGTTGGATGAGCACAAGAAACTTTTACTAATTCGTTTTCTGTTTTACTAATAACATATTTGCTCTACTTGATCGGAAGAAAAGGCAACTGTGAAAATTACTGAAATCCACGTGTGAAAGTTTCTTGGAAATCAAACCACTTTGATTAAAGAATGTCAAAATTACTATGGGACAACAATTACCTCAACGCCATCAATGCTGTTAACAATACTGTCGTAGTCACTGACAATGAATGCCAGCAAGTAAGTCGACATTTTCTCCGTTCGCTCAAAAACTGTCTTAAGCAGATCCTGGCCATCATGGTTGATTTCAGTTGTTTCTGAAAATAATTAAAATAAAATAAAATAAAGAGGTAACATTTTTATTTGATTGCTTTCCACTTCTTACCATTTTACTGACTAGACACAAAGTGTTTTTATACTTTATTGTTCTTGTCATATTTTATTGTTTAACTATGTGTTACATCCTCAATATTTAACTATGTAGTGACATCAATTTTTAAAACAAAAATATCTGCTCTGTTCTCAAACTAACCTATGTCCTTGCCATTGGACAGGGCTGTAGTTCCACGGTCGTGGATCAGCGTAATGAAGAAGTAAGCTTTCATAGCTGGCTCATCAAAGCAAGGGAAAGATTTCCTAGCATCTGTAGGCTGCATCTGGGTGGTAGCCATGACCCTGACAAGAAGAAGATAAATTAGCCTTGTGTGTAAAGAAGGTGCTACACAATTTAAACAAAATGGTTGGATGAAGGTTCTCCAAAATCCAGAAGATGTAATAGCTATATGCCCAAAACCTAGTTGGCCTATATAAGCAAAATAACAACAACAACATAAAAACTAGTAATTTCAACCAAAGTCCTCAACTTTTCTTATCTTGTAAGCAGTACTTGACATTGGTCAAGTTCGCGTCAAGTTACTTGAAAAAAGTAATCAGTAACTAATTACTAATTACTCCCCCCCAAAGTAATCCCATTACTTTACTAATTACTTATTTTCAAAAGTAATTAATTGCTTAGTTACTTAGTTACTTTTTAAAAACACGATTTACAACCCCTGAATAGGTAATAAAGCGATAGATCTTCAGCCCAATTCTACTTTTTCTGCATAATCCATCATACAAAATGTAATCAAATGGAAAAGTATCTTTTTAAAACTTGTTTTATCAGTTTTAATCTTTTAACTTTATGCATCAAGCAAAAGTTTAATTATATGCAACATTCACTGACTGGAAGAAATTAGTTTAACATTTAAAGCTATTTTCTGCACATTCCAGCACATAAAATAAAATATTTTTTGTGTTTACACTCACTCTTTCAAATAGATGCAAGTGAAACACAGCAGAAAATAAATAAAGTCAAAGACTCAAAGACTCTATTTTCACCTGTAAAGCAGGTGTGGGGTAGGCGGAGGTTCACCCTGGTGCAGGTGTGCCGCGGTCAGTTGAAGAATCCGCGAGTTTCTCTGTGAGTTTCCCATTACCTCGTAGCGCACTCGGTGCTTGCTCGGAAGTTTAGGAGTTTTTTTCGCTGTAAAAAGAAGTTTTCTTCCCACGCACGATGGACGCTAATGTTTTTGTCACTTTTTATGGAATCAAACTCAAAGTAAGGTCAGTGCTCCCACGCTTTAAATGCTGCATGCTCATATTCTCTCCCGCACTCGATATATGATCCATTGTTGATCTGCACACAGCTGTTGTCATGAACGTCGCACTTACGTCACTGTCTTGAGACATTCTCGCAAAAAAAAATCATGGTTTTAGTAACGCAGTAACGCAGCGTTCCTACGGGAAAGTAACGGTAATCTAATTTTTGCAATAGTAATCCCTTACTTTACTCGTTACTTGAAAAAAGTAATTGGATTACAGTAACTGCCCATCTCTGCTTGTAAGACAGTAAAATTCTTATTTTCAGACACTTTGTCAAACAAAAGATATAAAAGTATGTACTGTGGGAATTTTCCGCTAATTTATGATAGTATTCATCAATTCATTATTGAAATAATTGTCAAACTGTAACCGTTGATTTTAACAACTATTTTGTAGTTATTCTTCTAGATGTGGTTGAAGTTTGGACAGAGATTAACTAAATGATTCAAACAAAAATGTAATTATTAAAGACATACTCTTTTTTGCTATTTTCATTGTTACCTATGTTGATATGTTCCAGGTTTGTTGACACTATATACACTTACCTTTTCTCTCCATCCTCCATGTATTCGCTCCTGTAGAAGCCTCCAAGGTCATCAGCTAGTTCTCCAATGAATTCAGTGTAGAGGCGATACTTGTGTCCCTTTTTCAGTGTACCATCCAGCTCCAGGACCAGGTACTGTGTGACACCTTGGAGCCAGGAGGACTTGATTGCGGGGGCTTCAACACTACTCACTGACATGAGTCTTGCCAACTGGTTCTCAAACTTGGTGTAATTCAATTTATTAGAATGGATAAGAATCAGGTCAGTGTCCTCCACACATTCAAAGTCCACAACGGAACTGCCTGAAACACCAAGAAATAATGTGCAGTTTAATCAGTTGTTTAAACGTAGAAACCTTCACATTATTTGGAGTCACATTAGGATATGTGACCGGTTTATCCAATCCATGATTTTGTTGCCAAAAAATATAAACTCAGTTGCATCAGGTAATGCTATTAGCAATCCCTAGCTAATACACTTTAGTCCAACTTTAAAAACACCATAACTCTCGTGCCACTATAGAATATTTAAACAGCACACTGAAAAAAAAAACAATTGGCTGCACACCTAAAAAGGACTTTAAGTTTCAGATGCTTTATTTATTTTTCTTCATTCTCTGTTGTTTACTATTGTTACATTTAATTTTCTCACTTGTGTGATCAGATCTAAACTTTTATAAGAGATGAGAACTGTTTTTCAGTAACAGTTTTTAATATCATAGGTGTGATAGTTATAAGGTCAAACTCAAGCTTTTAATGTGTTTTTAACTTTTGCAAATACACATGTAAGAGTAATTTAAAAAATAGCAGCACTGAGTTGGTGTCATATAAATTCAAACTAATTTAGATTTTAATACTTTTTAAAAGTTTTTTTTTAACTTCAAACTGTATTTGTCTTTTGTGTTTCTAAAGGACAGCATAATGTAAGACAAATAGTTTTGTGGCTTAAAAACTATCCATTCGCTTCTGCTTATCCTATTCAGAGTTGGGGGGCTGTCTTAGGAAAAGAAGCAGGGTACGCCCTGGACAGGTCACCAGTCTGTCGCAGGATACAAACAACCATTCGCACTCATATTCACTCCCGCATTCATACCTACAGGCAGTGTTGGGAAGGTTACTTTTACAATGTATTCCACTACATATTACAGATTACATGCCCCAAAATATATTTTGTAACGTATTCCGTTACGTTACTCAATGACAGTAACGTATTCTGAATACTTTGGATTACTTAATATATTATCATGCTTTTTACAACAACGTGAATGTACTATTGCTGTGTGATTTATTACTGTTACTAAAGGTTACTCGCCATACCAATACCAACTAGATTTTTAAATCTTAGCGTAGAATGAGTAACAGTAGGTGGACATTAGGTAAGGCTGCACTTTTTGTAGCGATCTCGTAGAAAACTATTCCGCGCGTATATAAAACAGGTCCGCATAGGGTTGCCAACCGTCCCTTAAAATACGGAATCGTCCCGTATTTCGAAACAAAAGTACACGTCC
>NW_005187609.1:212753-213905 GCF_000239375.1 Pundamilia nyererei
AACTGGGTTGCCCGGCCCTGGCCACGAGGTGTCCCTTATTTATTTTTCAGGGAGTTGGCAACCCTAGGTCCGCAGCTCCGAACTGTAGTAAAGGGACCTCTGGCTAATACGTCGGGTTCCGTGTAGCTGAAAACTAGCTTTACTTTGTTTTCTGTGTCAACTTTGCTAGTGAGAGACAGAGAGAGGCGTTGAAAGGCTGCTCCAACGAAACTCATTGTTTCGGAGGAAAACACGAACACGGTGTACAGTCGAGTCTTAATAGCTTACTTACAACTGGGCTCGTCAGGGACTCTTCTTGGCTGCAGTGGTTATTATTATATTTCCATGCTTCCAGCTCCCGTTTTTGCTCAGTGACAGCACGTACTTTCCGACTTTTTCTCCCTCCCTCGCTCACAGACACATAATGTGTATAGCAGTCCATTCTCCCTGCAGCACAGACTACACTGCCCATGATGCTACATTCTTTAGGGCTATGCCTGTAACACTCTGCTATTGCCTTCATATTAAATCATTTTTGTGAATAATTTTAAAAATATTTCTTCACGTCATTATGTAATGACGTGAAGTAGAGGTGACATGGGCCACAGGCATTAGAGCCTCTTAATGCACGTTTTGTTTGGGTTTCCACCAGCGTGGAAAGCAAAAATAAAGAGGGCATAGCCTTATGAAAAATGTAATCCATTCATTTCAACAAAGTAACTGTATTCTAAATACCACCCTTTTAAACGGTAACTCTAACGGTAACTGTACCACCGTTACGTATTTTAAATACGTAACGGTGGTACATGTATTCCGTTACTCCCCAACACTGCCTACGGGCAATTTAAAGATTCCAGTTAACCTGTCCCTACTACCTGCATGTCTTTGGTCTGTGGGAGGAAGCCAGGGTACGCAAACACGGGGAGAACATGCAAACACCACACAGAAAGACCCCGGCCTGATGGTGGAATTTAACTCAGGACCATCTTACTGTGAGGCAACAGTGCTCATGACTAGGGATGGGTATCGTTTAGGTTTTATCCGATACCGGTGCCAAATCGGTACTTTTGAAACGGTGCCGGTGCTTAAACGGTGCTCGAACCGGTGCTTAAAGAATGGAGAACACAAACTTTGTCCAAAAACCTCTCATGTTCAGCTGTTTTTTTTGGGGGG
>NW_005187609.1:222474-236009 GCF_000239375.1 Pundamilia nyererei
AAAGCACCGAAATGTGCGCTGCTTTTCGGTCTGGTTACTACCGTTTATGTCAGAACCGGTGCCATCATGGCACCGGACACCGGTACCCATCCCTACTCATGACCATGCCACCGTGCTTAAAAACTATTTCTGATTAATTCAAGTCCACATTTAGATTCACGTTCAGCACATTTATTTTTGACAATTTCTGACAATTCATTGTTGGAGCACCACAGGCTGAAAGTGTTGAGCTTAAGTTGAAATCTGATGTTAAAAGAAGCCAAATTTCCCCTCCATTGACTTGGTTTTGTAGTTTTAAATTAAAAGCCACCTGGACTTACCATTGCTTTAACTATATCAAAACTGCATGCATATTTCACTATAGCATTCTAAGCCTTTCCACCTCAAATGTTCCTGTTACTGTAAGCATTGCTGTCTCTGTTGTTTAACTGCAACCTGTTTTTCCAACACAGTTTACCATTAAAATGTGCTTCATTTGTGCTTAACAATATTTTGCTTAATTTCTGTTCCATATAGTGCGCAACTGTTAGTTGGGCTTAGAATGGATTCAACAACTCTCATCAACTCTTCAAAGACATTTCAAGTGTGATCAGTGTTATTCATTCTATTGTCTGTTCTACATTATACATTTTCAGTCATCCCTTGGAAAACTAATAAAAAGCATTACAATCATACTTCTACCTCTGAGAACAATGCTGGTAAACACCCTCTGGCTTTAGTTCTTGCTGATACCGGGAGGGTCTATTATATGAACATTACAGAGAAAGAGAGAAAAGTACTCATAAAGCCTTACCTAAGAAGGTGTAAAGACCAGTTGTTGGGTCTGGAGTCAGTCTTGGCCATAAGGTGACATTATATGTCTCTGGCACCAGGTTCTTGGGCAGCCGATACTTGTCCCAAGGTTTATTGGATGGAATGGGTGTTGTGGTAGGGGGTTTGGAGGTTGTTTGTTCTTCATTTTGATTATTGTTTTTCCCCTTTTCCTGTGAGTAAACAACTGACAAAGCTATGATAGTGGCTAAGGCTCCCACACCTGCGATGATCCCCAAAATCCCAACAGTTTTACTAATAAAGAAACCTTTCCCCATGTTGCCTGCCTACCCAGGAGCCCCACACTCAGACACTGAATTCAGAGGTGGAAGGTGAACTTGGATATGTAGCTGTGGGTAGCATTTCTCCTCCCATTTGCAATAACAGGTGATACATTAACAATAGCATTGTAAATACCAACACAGCAAAATCTCCAGTGTTAAATTAACACTAGAGAGTGTCTATATGGGTGCACACCTCTGAGTGTTAAATACAACACTGTTGAGTGTTAAATTAACACTTTGACAGTGTTATATGTTTAAAAGTAACCTAGTCAGTTTTGAAGATTAACAATGGCTAACACTGAGCAGTGCTGATTTTCTAACACTGGAAAATAACTCAAAATGTTAGAAATATTCCAGTGTTAGAAAATCAGCACTGCTCAGTGTTAGTCTTTGTTAATCTTCAAAACTGACTAGGTTACTTTTAAACATATAACACTGTCAAAAGTGTTAATTTAACACTCAACAGTGTTGTATTTAACACTCAGAGGTCTGGACCCATATAGACACTCTCCAGTGTTAATTTAACACTGGAGATTTTGCTGTGAATGTCATCTGCTGAGGATAGAGCAGACTTTTCTTGGAAGAAACAAAACTCAAGAAAGCCTGTCAGTTACCTCAGGATGATTACATTTGATTGTTGCTCACTCAGTCATATTTAAAATATTACTGTTTCTGATGTTTTCTGATGAGAATTGATTTTGATATTTGCTCTTGCATTTAATGAAAAGAAATAACATATTGAAATTTTTACATTTTTATTCTGAGTATGTCAAATCCATGTTAGAACATAAAGTTCATAAAGATCACTGAAACGCACTATTTGTTGGTATTGATATTTTACCATGATTCAACATAACTTTACCGCACTTCTAACTTAAAGCCCAGAACATATTACTGAGGCATGCAAAATAAGGTTAGATGTTTAAAGCTGCCATCCAGTCACAGTGAAAAAAGTTTTGGAACTACATTTGCATTACTTACAAATAAAAGACAGACATAGTACACTAAGCCATACTACATACTACAAGAAAGTTTGCTAACTTCTCACTTGACTAAGAATCTCATAAACTACTGCATTTATAGTTTCATACCTAAAGTGCAGCATGATTTTTGTTATTTATGGTCCCATTTAGAGAAAACAGAAAACAAAACAAAATATAATTTAGGGCCTGGGTGCCTTGTCATTGACAAGTGGCTATATTTTGGGTGGCCCTGGGCACTTCACTACCATGTTTTGGTGTCTCTAAACATAAATGGACAGTGTCTGTATTCTAACAACCTTTAAAGTCACAATTTGTTATACCTACTTATATTCTTCAACACATCCATAACTCTCTTTCTTCTTGATTCAAATTATTTTTTAATTCAATTCAGTTCAGTTTTTATTCATAGCGTCCTCAAGGTGCTTTATATTGTAAGATAAAGTCCCCACAATTATAGAGAAATCTGCTACACCTGTAAGAAAAAACAAACATACAGCATCCGGAATACAAAAAATAGAAAATACACAATACACAGATACATAAATCCAAACTTTTGTCGTAGTGTGAATCAGTGACAAAGAAAGAGATAGAGAGAGTGTCTTTGTCACAAATGTACTTGATAATGAGGCAGACGTAGATGGAACCAGGACAACCATCCGCAGCTCCCAAGAGTACCGAAGACCTGGGGGCACATGTCTCAGCAACATCCGTGCGTTCCTCCATTTCTTTACTAACTTTAACTTTAACCTGTTAGCAAAGAATTTCCAGATTTATTACCATGTTCAACGTTCTCCAAATGCAGCCTTTGCATCAGACATTTTGTTCTCTCATTAATGATGTCATTTTATTCTAGTTTTAGTTTTCTCAGGTTGTTAATTATATGTTCTTGTGGTGAGGCAACATAGGCTGATTCCAATTATTTATTTTTTGTCCTAGTTCTGATACAAGCATTTTTTCCTTCTTTTTCTTATATGAACATTAAATTTTGCTCTACATTCCTACCTTTCCCGTTTCCCATAAAATACATGGGGATATTCACTGAGTTCATTATTATCTAACTACATTATCTGCTTCTTTTTGAAATAATTAATGAAATCTTGTTCTTTTAGCAATGATGTATTAAATCTCTAGCTCCTAATTGGTGATGTGACTCTTTGCTATGTCAGTGGAAAGATAGCAGTGCATGATCGCTGACAGTTGAAGGAATGTGTCTTTGACAAGTGTTATTGTTGATTTTCCCAGCAGCTTTCCTGTCAGCCCACTTAGCCAAATGGGGGCAGCTGCCCTGCCAGCCACCCTGGCATTGATCCATGAGCCCACTGCACCATCCCGCCTCTGCAGTGGAGCAGCAGACCGCACCTCTGTTACAAAAACAAAAACAGGTACACAGGCTTTGCTGGCTATTGCTAATTGTTTTATGTAGTCAATTCCATTAGATTAGTGGAAAAGGAGAGTGAAAACAAAAAGTGAAAAGAGAAAAGCAAAAGACAATCGTGTAAATACACGTCACCTGAGTCATAGCCATAGGGTGTTGTTTTGGTCCTGATAAAGCTGCCTGTTGACATACAGATTATTGACTGTGACAAAAGCTCAAGACCCTTCTTGGATAAAGTTTTTTTCAGATTGGGAAGGACCTTGTGTCTCTCCAGGATCTCCTTGGGAAACTGATTGTTTACACTGACGTCCGTTCCTCTGAACGTCTGGCTTCAGCTCTTCACCAGATGTTTTTTTAAGTGTTTAAATTGGTTCAAGATTGGTCTGGGCCTGCACAGACAGACAGTCAGACAGACAGATAGAACTTTATTAATCCCTTGAATAGGTTCCTATAGGAAATTAAGTTTTACTGAGAATAAGATAAAACAAAATGCTATGTAATTTGTATTTGGTAGCAAACCAAATTTTCTTTTCACTACAGTCTTATGGAAGAAAAACTATTCAGAAGAAATCTATGCAAGTTTTGTTTCAATACATTTCTTAATAAGTAAATTATAACATTTTTATTTCATCATGTGTGGTCTCCAAGTGATTTGTCTTATATTTGAACCTTTAGTTATAGTTTAACAGAAACAATTTTTCATAACACTTTTACTTTATGAGTGTCATTTTATTGTCACACAGCTATAAAGCACAGTGATTATGAACAGGAGAGTTAAACACTTATCACATCCATGACATCCATTTGTAACCTTTGTACTTTCCAGTTTTCCAAGCACTATCTCTAAATCAACCTTCTGTTCTTCTTCTTAGTTTGAATAATTTAATAATTTACAACCTCTCGTGATCCTACCTGTGTATTTTAGTTCTCGGTGTTCCCCTGCTTGTTGTCACATTGCACCACCCTCTATGTTTTTTTCCCTTCGGTGCTCCTCATAGTTTCCTAGGTGTTTCCCAGTTTAGTTCCTTAGCTTCCCAGTGTCATAGTGTATTGATTTTTGTCCGTATTTCTAGTTCCTCACTTTTGGTTTGGTTTTCTGTATGTTTGAAGAGTTTTTTACAGCCTAAATAAAGCTGCCTCCTTTAGTTCACTCTTTCATTTTCTGTGAGTCCTGCATTTGGGTCCTGCATCCTGCCACACAGCAAACATGACACTACCTGCTGTACAGTAAAAAATTAGATACAGTTTAGTTATTTCTACATTTTACACGCCTCACTTAGGCATTTCCATTGTTATGGAAATGGAACGGGATGTTTCTCTATGAAACTACCGTAGATGACAGAAATCAATTAGTTTCAACCCAAATAAAATATATCTTAGATGTACTCCAACAGGCATATGCTAAAGATATAAGAAGCCTGGATATCCTATAAAAAGAGATAGCTGATGCAGTTTAGCTAAGTTACAAATAAATGGCTAATCTTAGCTTGCTTGAATACTTTAAACCTCTAAGGTCAAAGTCAGCCTCAGTAATGACTTGATGACTACACTAACATAGTCTATGCAATATAATTTTGTCTTTACTAAATTATTCTACCAAAACTTGGCACTTACGATGATATGGAGGCAGTTGGTCTGCTGTGGTGTCCCCTACAGACAGTGACCAAAAGAAGTAGCTGTTCCCTATCCCCAATATCCTCCTCTGTTATCCTAGCCCTTCTTCAATAAATCTATAAATCTTCTCAGTGGTCTTCCTCCTTTCCTCCGGTCTTACATTTCTGTATACAGCCTCCTTTGTCCAATATATCCACTATACCCCTGCTAAGTATGTGGAGAGACAAGACTACAGCTGACCACCCCCATTAAGCAACGGAACTGTTCAGTGGGGACCAAGTCTAAAAATCTAGTCTAAAAATTAGTAATATACAAATTGTGTTTTGATTTTAAATTTTAAATGATTTAAGATCTAGTGACCTACACCAATCAACAGAGGGTTTATTTGGGATCAGTAAAAACAAGTAGTTGATTATAGTCATAACCATCATTTTAATTTTGGCTACCCTCTCTGTGATTCATACAAGTATTCCAACGTGTGAGATCATCCTCTACTATTTGCAGTTGAGGAATGTGATTCAACCCTGACAAATCTGAAAACCAGGCAGAAAAATTTATACGTATTCCAGTTGATGGAGTATTCTGATATAGATGAGAACTTATCTATAAGTGTGATCATCTTCAGAAGAAAGATTTGTGAGTTCCCAAGGAAAAGTATTACATCATCAGCATATAGGGTTATCTTATGGTCTGCATTTTCAGTTTGAATTTAATGTTGTAGAAATATTTGAAACCAGAGGATTCTAAGGCAAATTCGGAAGCCTCTGCAATGCTGTCCCATTAATCTGTTCAGTATTACATAGCTTCTATGATTTAAAAAATTAAAAAAAAAAAAAAAATCTCAAAACGAGAATCAGAAAAGGAAATGCACGTCAGAATCTGGCAATTATAACTTTGGCCAAATTACTGACAATAAAACCTCCCAACAAAAAGTTGTCCAGTCTGCAGCAAACACATATAACTGCACATGCACGACTGAATGGGAGTGCTTCAAAACATGCTCTAGAATTCTTGAATGTTGTTTAGTATTAAAGTGAAGCTTAGTGATAAATCAGCACATCCACCGCTGCACAATAGAAATAACAGCTGTAGGTAAACGGCAATTTCAAAAAGACTGATGTGTGGCACAGATGAGTTCTTTCATATTTAGAAATAAAAAAATAACTACATAAATGTACAAAAAATATTTAAGCAATGAGAACAAACAGCAGATAGATGTGTGATGTTTCCCTGTGGTCTTAAGACCCAAGAAGGGAGACCAGAGCGATGGATCTACAAAAGACATAACTGAACTTAAGCCAGTGATTAGCTGCAAAGAGATAACCACAAAGCATAAAAATGTAGCACACAGCAGCTAAAAGTATGGTGCGTAATATAATCAAAATGAGCCTTTAGATTTACACACATTATAGCAACAACCTGAACTATTTATTAGACACTAGTTCAGACAAATCAGCTACTTACCAAAGACAGCCTGTCATATAATCTTCTCCTGTGCACCTCACAGACTGTCTGTTCAGAGAACCTGACACATTATCTGGATGAAATATTACAGTCTAGCCTGAACCCACAGTGAGTGGAGCTCTGCAGCTGTGTACAGCTGTACACCAGTGAGTGATGCGCACTCACTGCCAACAACATAAAGGCATTTTATATTGGTGCACATTTTGTAAAATTAAGTTTACTCAATTGAATAAGAAACAATTTATTTTTTTCTTAGGAATGATGTGTGCTTCTCATTATGATGATTTTTTTTAAATCATAGAAGCTATGTGATACTGCACAATCCACTTCCCTGGATCCAACATTTTACAGGGTGCGCAAGGACAAGAGAAAAGACATGAAAAGTGACAAATGATGCCACCTGAGAGCCATTCCTAAGTGACCAAAATTAATAACAATAACAACAAAAAGAAAACATGCTTTTAAGCCAGCATTACTTGTTCTATGGAGACAGGTGTCTAAATCAGTGTCACTACTGAGAACAGGAAGGCTGTGCAGAGGGTAATTTACTGCCAAAAAACGAGTGGCTACTACCCCTGGAGGCAGCCCATGATCACAAGCTCCTCCAGTCTCAGGAAAACCAGGGCCATCACGGGTGACACCTTGCACCCTGCCAAACACCTGTTTTATGTTTGACCTGCTACCTCGTGTCAGCACCTCAGGTCACTCAGGTCCTGCACCTCCAGACTCACAAACAGCTTCTTTGACCATACATTTTATACAGCTTAAGCACATTATCTACCTCACATTTATGGTGAGTTAAGAATTAATAGTTAAGCTAACATGTATGTCTTTGGGAGGAAGCTGGGGTGGCTACCAGCTGTGAGGCAGTATACCGCACCATCTCGCCGTTCAAATTTCCCAACTCTAAATGTCAGCCTTGACAACCAAGAGATAGGGCTAAAAGTGATGACTGGTAATGGGCCTTTGTGTTGTCAGTATCTTACAAGGTTTGACCTCTGAACACTGAGTCAAAGATGATAAGAATCTTTATGTTATCCAATGAGTGAATTCTCATTGGACATGCAGTGTTTTATGACTGATATGTAAACAGGCAGTAAAACATTATTGTGCAGTTTACTACTACAAAATGGAAAGTCATCGTCAACAGCAGCACAATTCCCACAAGTGCCAACCTAATTTATAATCCATTTATTTCACACATTGAGAGGACTTGATTGTGGCAGAAGGGGAGGTCGTAGTTAAATGCTGATAGTCACCTCTCTTTGTCATTCACAGGAGATTCAGCAAACCAGACAAGCTCAGTTTAAACAGGGCTTTGCTAATTCACAACTGAACTGCCACTGAAGACTGAGATCAGGGTTTATTCAACAACTGGACTTGTTCCACTCTGCCATTTTGTTCACATCTATCTGTAGGACGTCTTTGCAATGGGAAAAACCTGCAGAGTCAGTACTCTGTGTGTTTTGTGTGTAATCTTAGCCTTGGTCTCCATAGCAACCATTGTCACATTGTGGACTCTTGCCCTGACAGATCATGGTGATGTTACAGCTCCTTGGGACAGGTAGGATATTAATTGGCAAAAACATACCTTTTATTGTTTTTATTACCATTTTATAACCAGGGACCTTATAATTACTGCAACCTAGTCTAGCTGAATTAATGATTTCTGAAAAGGAAGAACTAAAAAAAAATGGTTTGATGTAAACAAATTATCTTTGAACTTGACAGAAACGAAATTTATGATATTTGGAAATTGGGTAAAAGACGAGGAAGTAACTCTGTCCACTGATGGAGTTCCGATTGAGAGAGTTACCGTTTTTTGGGGGTAGTATTGAATGATAAATTAACATGGAAATCTCATATTGAACATGTTAGAAAAAAGATGTTTAAAAATATTTCTATTTTGGATAATGTCAGATATATACTAGATTATAAGGCAATGCGTATTTTATATTTCTCACTATTTTTCTCCTATCTCAGTTATTGTGCTGAAGTGTGGGGGAATACATATGCAACTAATATAAATCCTCTATACTTGTTACAGAAGAAAAGTGGTACGAATGGTTCATAATGTTAAATATAGAGAACATACAAATAATCTGTTTATAAAATCGAATTTGTTGAAATTTGACATTATTATTATTTATGTTCAAGGCAAGAAATAATACATTACCTCTTAAGTTACAAAGTTTGTCTGTATTGTGTTCAGGAAGTGAGGATAACAGAAGGACGTTTGACTTGAAGCATCAGTTTGCTAGGACCACACAAAGGCAATTGTGCCCGACAGTTAAGGGTATAAGAATATGGAATTCTCTTCAAGATAATCTTAGGAGTTGTACAAATATGCACCGTTTTAAAATGTGTTACATACTTAAAAGGGTAAATCAATATGAAGAACATGAAAGTAATTTGGGCTAAATGTGGAAGGAAAATTTTTCATTGCCATTTAGTGCTGTATATTGTGATTATACTGATTTGTTGTTAGTTTTGCATTGTTAAATAAAGATACATATTAGAGGGTTTTTTGGGTTGTTGGCGCCCTCTTGTAAGAATAATTAGATTGCAGATAGGGGGCAGGTGCTAATAAGAATTTATTCTTCTGCTCCTTTTTACCCATGGGTGCAGTGTTACAGTATATTAATGGGAAGGAGGATTTGTATGAAGGAAATGAAACACTGTTGAACCATGTGTGAAATAAATAAATAAATGAAATGGAATAAATGAAATTTAAATGTTTGTTTACGGTCATGTACTGTTTGAGGTGTTTATATATATTTTTAATATTTCTGTTATTTAGACATACTGAACAGGCATAATATCATGGTCACTTCCCTAATATTGCATTGGTTCCCTTTTTGCTACAAAAATAGGAACACAACTGTGATGCACCATGTATTCTAACACCTTTCTATCAGAACCAGCATTAACCTTTTGGTAATTTGAGCCTACTGGATCAGACAACACGGGCCAGCCTTCACAGCATGGATTAAATAGCCTTGACCAACCATGACCCTGTCACTAGTTCACCACTGTTCCTTCCTTGGACCACTTTTGATAAATACCACTGCAGACTGGGAACATCACAAGAGCTGCAGTTTTGGAGATACTCTGACCCAGTCGTCTCCCTATCATAATTTGGCATTTTTAAACTTGCTCAAATATTGATGCACAATCCTTTTTTCTGCTTGTAACACATCAACTTCAAGAACAAACATTTGTAAATGATCAAATATAAATAAAACAAGCTGGATAGCAATGTCTGAAATAAGTCCTATTATTTTTGTGCTTATTCTCCTAAGCTACCGTCTCTCCATGGATGTGATTCCTGAGTACTACAACATCACCATATGGCCTCGTCTCAGTCCTGACCCAAACAATGGTCTCTACATTTTCACGGGTGAGTAAAACCTTACTGTACAAATAGTTCCCTGTGGCCTAAAGTAAGGTGTATAATATGAAGACTGACAGTGCATTGACTATCATTTTGTATTAATTATCTGTTCTTCATAGTGGTTGAAATGGTGTTTAGGTCCTTTATTTCAGCAAAAGTAGGATAGGGAATATCAATCTGTATTGAAATTCAAATCCTACTTCAGCAAAAACATTTTAATTATGACACACATTGGATGTTCAGAATGTCATTCCCATCATGCATGTCTAGCACGGGGACCCTAGAGTGTGTTGTAATCAGCACCAAAAGAACCAAGCCACATCAGATAAGCTGTCTGAGTATATTTTTCTTATGCACTGTATGAAGTTGATATGTCAGTATGTGGTTATAAAGTGACAATGATTATGTGCATTATTCACACAAATATGTATAGCATCTGAGCACATGGTAGTATGCTTAGCAAGCTAGCAAACTAGACCATTAACACAATGCTAACAAGGGAAATACATTAGCATAGAAAAAAAAACTTGCTGAATTAGAACCCCTCTGAAAGTATTCAAAGTGAATGACCAAGCACTTTTGATACAAGAAGTCACATAGTTAAAACAGCAGCAGCAGAGATGGTTGTGGTGTATGACTAGCATGTTTATTTTGAAAAACAAGGCTTATCTGTTCTTGCATATAGTCATTAATGTGTGTAATTATAAATGCTGATTTATAGTCATCTTCACTCACATGTAACATGGTGTTTTACAGTTATCTCCAGTAAGCATCACAAGGTTATACTATGGTAATAATAGGTTGAGATGTGATGTTTGAGATAAAATTAAAGGGTAAATTTGTAGATAATATTTTTTTTTATTGGATGAGAAAATTGTGCCGTTTTCTTAAGAGGGAAAATATATCAAAATAGCCTGTATTTCTATAGCGCTTTACTAGTCCCAAAGGACCCCAAAGCACTTTACACATTCAGTCATCTACCCATTCATACACACATTCACACACTGGTGATGGCAAGCTACATTGTAGCCACAGCCGCCCTGGGGCGCACTGAGAGAGTTCAGAGCTGTGTTGAAGGCTGATGCTTAATGGGTAAATGGGTCTAACGGCAGAGATGATATAGACACATGTCATCCTTAAAATACTCAGTGCTGTAGATCAATTTACCCTTAAATATATAAAGCTCATACAAATCTAAAACAGTAATGTGCAGACAGTAATGTAGCAGTAATATTCATAAAATTTAAACCAAAAAGTAAGGCAACACATCTTTGCAACATCCCTGAACCCATCCCAGCAGAAGAAGGAGGACACCCAGATGGGTTGTCATGGAAGGCGCAGCAAACGATTGGCTCAGTAGGCATCCCCACTCCCCACATCCCACCACGGTGCAGGAAGAAGTCGGCCTGGGGCCCACAATGTCATCGCCCTGGAAGACCAAGTAGTCCGGGGCAGAACCCTCAACACAAAGAGTAGACTGGAGTGTGCAGATGAGTTCCAAGGCTCATCTGTACACTGCGTCACAACACCAGACATTTCTTCAGTTACAGACAGTAAAGGGACTGGTCTGGGTCCAAGACAAGCTGCACCCGGCAACAGGTGCTCCCTTTTCTGGACACCCCACCCCACCCAATTGGCCTACGGGCACCCATGAGTCCTGGAGGCACAGATCAGACATCTCAACGTGAGCTGACCCACACCACATGGTGAGGTGGCCAGACCAACTCATCACAAGGAGAGACCCAGCCAGAGACTAGACAACCACGGGCACCGGGGCCTCAGACCGATCACCTGGCCCTGCCCAGATCAGGCCAGCCACCCTAGCCAGGAGCCAACCTCTGCCACCACAAGCACCCCAGCCCCACTACCTTACTAATGCTTAATAGTCTTGATATATGATCAATCATCCAGGTAAAGAAATCCCAAAAAATTGATTCTGGACGTCCAGATGAACAGAAGAAACTTTTAGGGAATGCCTTAATAGTGTGTCATTATTATAAAGGGTTACCTTCAAATGTTTTATTCACTGTTATTAGTGATCTATTTTCTCTGTATCTGCATTTAGGTTTCTCTACTATACTTTTATTTCCGCAGAGATTTCATTGGTGCCTGTGTTAAACTACCGCTGCAATGGAGGTTGCATTGATATAAATTTGCATTTTTCTTTTTTTCATGTGTTTCAGGCCAGTCCACTGTGCAGTTTGAGTGTGTGAAAGAAACAAATTTGATACTGATTCATTCCAGTCAACTGAGCTACACCAGGCAAGACAACAAACACATGGCCAGTGTCACCACTGCAGGTACCATCAAAGTCTTGATACAAAGTAAAGTAACAATTCTTAATTTTATTAGGATCTCAGAAATCATTGTACTAGTTCTGCAGTTAATACTATTGCATACATAAAACTGTGAGAGCAGCAGAAGATGTATTGAGTTACAGATGTTTTCAAAGATATTATTACCTTTCTGATATTAACAAATTAAGTATTGCTGTAGGATAACACATTTCAAAAAATCAAAATTTTGAAGAAAAAACTCATTTATGCATGTTTAGCTTTTGTTTGTGAAGGTTCTCAGTCATCCAGGTCATTGTAGTCTAAGGAGCTGCATCTGGACTTCTTTAAGTTTCTTGAAGACGTTTCAGCTCTCATCCGAGAAGCTTCTTCAGATCTAAGAGCAAGCCCTATTGGGAGTGTCCCTAAGAGGGCTGTGGACCCCCTATTGATCCTCTGCCTAATCACAAGAGCCAAAGTGTGCAAATGGGTGTGTGTGTGTGTGTGTGTCCAAGAACCGGTCTCCAGCACCAGGCACCGACGTGGTCCATGCCTAATGGCTGAAGAAGCTGACTGCACTCCATAAGCATCTGGCAGTACAAATAAACCAGCTGCTAGTCGATGATAGACACCGAGAATGGCTAACTGTAGGGCGGACAGTCCTGATCCCCAAGGACACCAGAAGGGACTGGTCCCATCCAACTACCAGCCAATAACCCGCCTCAGTACCACATGGATGCTCCTCTCAGGCATCATAGCGGCTAAGATGAATAGGCACATGGCACAATACATGAGAGGGGCACAGAAAGGGATTGGCAAGAATACCAGAGGAGCAAAACACCAGCTACTAGTAGATAGAGCAGTTGCCTGAGACTGCAAGACTAGGCTGACCAACCTTGCACTGCCTGGATTGATTAGGCCTATGACTCGATGTCCCACACCTGGATCCTGGAATTCCTAGAATTGTACTAGATCAACAGGAACATAAGAGGCTACGTTAGCAACTCTATGGGGATGTGGTATACAACACTAGAGGCCAACTTCAAGCCCATAGCACAGGTTGCAAACAAGTGCGGGATCTACCAAGGAGATCCTCTGTCCCCACTGCTGTACTGCAAAGGCCTGAATAGGGATGGGTACCGGTATCCGGTGCCATCATGGCACCGGTTCTGACATAAACGGTAGTAACCAGTGTTACGTTCCCCTGGGGGGGGGTCTAGGCGGTGAGGGGGGAGTAACAAAAGTCAGAAAAAGGAGTCAAGGAGGCGAAACAGTAAAATGAAACAGTTTTATTGAAGTAATTCAACTAAAAGAGACGGACAAGCCGCTATCACCATA
>NW_005187609.1:237074-258003 GCF_000239375.1 Pundamilia nyererei
TGTGTGTGTGTGTGTGTGTGTGTGTGTGTGTGTGTGTGTGTGTGTGTGTGTATGCGTGTGTGTGTGTGTTGTTGTTACATTCTTGGAGATTATACAGAGAGACCGTTAAAGATGTTTTGTTTTTTTCTCTCCAGATGATGCAGCTGCTCTGATTATAGAATCAACATGGCTGCAGCCAGAAACACAGTATCTGGTTATCAACTTAAAAAGTAAATTATGTCAAGGACAGAAGTATCAGCTGTACACTGAGTTCACTGGAGAACTAGCTGATGACTTGTCAGGGTTTTACAGGAGTGAGTATGAAGAAGATGGATTACAAAAGTAAGTCCTCTTTGTGTCCTTCTATGGCTGGATTTGTTTCACTGGTGTCATTTTAAACCTCTACACTCTCACTATTTGCATGTGTGGAATTTTGATCATTTACAGGATGGTTGCCACCTCTCAGATGCATCCAACTTATGCCAGGAAGACCTTTCCTTGTTTTGATGAGCCAGCTTTGAAAGCCATTTTCCATATAACGCTCATTCACCCGCCTGGAACAGTAGCCCTTTCAAATGGCATGGAAAGAGGTCAGTGCACCTAAACACAGTGTCAAGATCTGCAACAGCAGATCATAAGGAGCACAGAAGAGGATCCAAATAAAGACGCATAGACACAGGAGACAACAGAAGCTGAGTCGTTTATTTAGGCTGGTAGACAACTGTGACAATACAAAAACATGAGGGCGATTAGGGAAAGTAGAGAGACATGGGAACAGAGCTGGAGCAAACTACACATAACGAGACAGGGAGAACAACACTGAATACAATACATATGAGACAAGGAATACCAAAGTAAAACAGTAAACACGGCAGAAATTTGCAGTCATGTGTTTAACCAAATGTCAATTATGAAAAAAGTTAATATCTTAAAGCTCTGTCATAATGACCAAATGCTGTAGCCAAAACAAGTCCGTTTTCTTAATACAGTTTCGCTCTTTAACTCTAAAACTTAAAAATAAAAAATCTTCGTGCTGTATGTGTTGATCAGATTAATTATGAGCTTCAGAATCAATAACCTATAACCTTACTAAATAGTAATTTAACAGAATAGCTCATATAAATATTCATGAATTTTTAGGAAATTTGACTAGCTGCTGGAAAAAGGTTCCTCAACTAGACTACTTTAGTTTTAATTCTGTTGGATTCACATGATGTAGCTATAAAAGACTAATATGGTATTTTTGTCACCCTGATGGGCAGGGTGTGTGTCTATTTTAAAGTTTGTATGTCTCATATGGACAGTCATCATCGTGTTTAACAAAACAAAAAGTTGCACACAGTAGCATTACCAAAACCTTGTCTTCTATTACTTCATTCATAGTCACTGATAACTTTAGTTGTGTTCTTCAGATATTGCTAACATCACCATTGATGGAGTAAGTTGGACAAAAACCAAGTTTGAACCCACCAAGAAAATGTCCACCTACCTGTTGGCCATCATTGTCTCTGACTACACATATATCAATACCACACAAAAAGACCCTCAGGTAATTCTCTGTGTGCTTTGGTTGACTTGCTCCAAAACTGGAAGAACTGTGTCAAAAACGTTTGTGAAAGAGTTGGTTGCTGTTTTGTTTTTGTTTTCAGATTCGTATCTGGGCTCGAAGGAAGGCCATTGACCTAGGACAGGGAAACTATGCTCTCAATGTAACTGGACCCATACTGGACTTCTTCCAGTCATACTATAACATTGCCTACCCTCTAACTAAATCAGGTGACCCTGCTTTTATAACAGGTGTTGTTATAACATGATGTTAGTGTTTTAGCTTTTCCAATTATTGGATAGATATTGGGTGGGTGGGTGGGGAGTTCTTTTACCTATCCAGATTACTGAGAGAGAGTCTGTCTGAACAATTTTCCGATGAATTGATATGATTGTTTATTAACCCCTTGTATGAAAGTGAATTAAAAGTCTTGTTGCAAATGGTAAACCTACTGAGACCCGATTTGTATAAATTAATAGAAACATTAAAAGAGGTTTCATCAAAAGATGACATTCAAAAACAAGTGTCTTTTTCATACATTGTTCATATTTATAATGAAGATAAATCCAGTTTCCACTTAATCTCTAGGCAAATCAGCACAACCTGGATTTTAATGAATGAATCAATTAATTCATTAATTAATTACCAAAGGTTTTGGTTGAAACCACAAGGTTTCACATGAAGGGTGGAAGCATAAGGGTAACAAGACACAGAAGAAACTAATCAAGTGCAGTGACACAAACGAAGTAAAACTACAAAAAGAGAGGCAAAAGAACCAAAATCAAAAACCATTAGAGTTCTTACTATAATTATAGAAATAAAGAAAATCAGAAAGCTATAAACTAAAAACTCTCATCAATAAAACTCACAGACCACAACAGTTTATACCAGTTGAGGGAATTAAGGAATTGTGTGTCTTATAACAAATTGTTTAATTACATTCTTAAGATAACTTGAAGCAATTCCTTAAACCTATATTAAATCTGCTCTCTTCCGCACAGACCAAATTGCTCTTCCAGACTTTTATTATGGTGCAATGGAGAATTGGGGTTTGGTGACCTACAGGGAAACCAATCTTCTTTATGACCCTGAAACTTCCTCCAGTAGGAATAAAGAGAAGACTGCCACCATTATTGCCCATGAATTAGCACACATGGTAAGCTGTTTTGCCTTTTGATTTGTTCGCTCCTTGATAAATCAACAAATTAATTCATGCCATGTCTGGTACAGTGGTTTGGTAACCTGGTGACCCTGCGCTGGTGGAATGAAGTCTGGCTCAATGAAGGCTTTGCTTCATATGTGGCTTACCTAGGAGCAGACCACGCTGAGCCCACATGGAATGTCGTGAGAACAGACTTTTGCATTTGGACCTGATCTTACATGCATTCTTGTCATAGTGTAAAATCCTCTTAAAACATTCCTGTTTGTCTGTTTGCCCAGAGAGACCTGATAGTACTTGACGAAATTCATAAAGTTTTTGCTGTCGATGCCTTGACTTCTTCTCATCCTCTGTCCTCTAACGAAGACAGTATTGTCCTACCCAACCAAATCAGTGAACAATTTGATGTCATCTCATACAGCAAGGTACAGAAGCTGCAACACCGTACAGTATCACTACTCATCAACTGCTAATTATCCTTAATTGAATAAGATTTATGTATGCAAACATGCCCAAATTGTCTTTATCTGGCCTTTTGAGTTTATAAAACCTAAGTAGTTTAAACAAGATTAATTGGAGGAGATTAATTGAGATCTCTTTTAACTTAACATATCTCACCCTACTGAATAACTACGGTCCAGAGAGGATTTGGCCTCAGATTTGGAGGTGCTTCACACTTGGCTGTGAACCATTCCAGTGTGAGTCAGAGGCCATCACCCGATTAAGCCAACAGAACCACATCATCTGTGAAATCAGAGAGGAGATTCTGAGACCACCGAAGTGAAAGCCTTCCTCCATTTGGCTACGCCTAGAAATTCTGTCCATATATATTACAAAAAGAATTGGTGCCAAAGGGCAGCCCTGGCCATCACCCACCTGGAATTAGTCTGATTCATTGCCAGCTATGTGGACCAACCTCATGGAATGGTTGTATAAGGATCAAATGGCTCATAGCTCATAGCAGAAAACCCTATACTCCCGAAGGACCTCCCAACGGACACTCCCAGGGATACGGTCGAATGCCTTCTTCAAGTCCACAAAGCACATATAGACTGGTTGGGCAAACTCCCGTGTACCCTTTATCCCCTCGAGTATCCCCGAGAGGATAAAGAGCTTCTCCAGTGTTCCACGACCAGGACAAAAACCACCCCAGTCTGCCAATCCAGAGTTACCCCCCCGCCCCGATCTCTACACAACATTGTAGAGGTGTGTCAACCAAGACAGCCATGCAATATCCAAAGCCTTCAGGAACTCAGGGCAAACCTCATTCACCACAGGGGCCCTGGCACCAAGGAGTTGTTTAACTGCCTCAGTGACCTCCCCCCTAGAGATAAACGAGTCATCCCCCTTGTCCCCAGGCTCTGCTTTCTCTACGGAAGACCTCTCAGTGGGAGTAAGGAGGTCCTCAAAGTATTCCTTCCACCCTGACAATGCTCTCAGCTGAAGAACCTTAACACCGCTAGGGTTCAGATCCGAGAGGTTGTTCCTCCCAATCACCCCCCCCCCTCTCCAGGTCTCACTGTCACAGACATGAGTGTTGAAGTATCACAGTAGGACAACAGAGTCCACAGGTGGAGCACCATCAAGCACCCCACCCAGGGACTCAAAGAAGGCTGGGTACTCTGAACTTTCATTCACTGCATAAGCGCAGATGACAGTCAGGACCCATTTCCCGACCCAAAGGCACTGGGAACAAGCCCTCTCACCCACCAGGTTAAACTCTGACATACAGGCAGCTAGCCAAGGGGACACAATGGGATACCCACCCCAGCCTGCCATTTCTCATCAAGTGCAAATCCAGACTGAGACAGTCCCCTCTCCAGGAGACTGGTACCAGAGGCCAAGCCATGTGTTGAGGAGCGCCCAACTATATCCAGCTGGTAACTCTCAACCTCACACACTAACTCAGGCTCCTTCCCCATCAGGGAGGTGACATTCCATGTCCCAATCACTAGTTTAGGTAGTCAGAGATCGGTCTACCTGGGCCTCTGCTCCTGGCCGCTGTCCAACACACATTGCAACCGACTCCTAGGGTGCCTCCTGTGGGTAGCGGCCCTACAGGAGGATGGGCCCATGTCCCTTTTTCAGGCTGTGCCCGGCCGGGCCCCGTGGAAGGTCTGGCCACCAGAAGCTCGACCTTGGGCACCTTACCTGGGCCTGGCTCCAGGGCAGGGCCCTGGTAACCCTGTCGTGGGAAGGGTGAACTGTTCCCTCGATGTTCTACTCATAAGAGTCTTTTGAATGGCTCTTTGTCTGGTCCCTCACTCAGGACAAGTTTGTTATGGGTAACCCTACCAGGGGGCAACCCCACCCAACAATATAGCCCCTGGAATCTCTGGGACACACAAACCCCTCCAGGACAATAAGGTAGTGATTCACGGAGAGGGGTAGCGATTCCATAATGATTGAATACAAAATAAGTAATAGCCCTGAAGATACCGACACTGTAGATGTGAAAGATCAGGAATAGTACCACTTTGAGATAAATGTACATGTCCTGAATAACTAGTGTTTTTCAGCTGCTGTACACTCTTCGATATATTGTGTTAATTTTTTTTATTATTATAAACTGAGTAACTGATAGATTGAACAAAACTTTTACCTCCTCAGGGTGCAGCAGTGTTGAGGATGCTTTCAGACGTTCTCTCAGAGCCAGTCTTCATCCAGGGACTGAGTGTATGTTTTTGTATATTTCTTTTAGTTAGTTAATGAGATACATCACCTTATCCAATATTGTTCAGCCACAGATAATTAAGAATTTTGGATTGTTTTCCTTTTTTCTGCAGACTTACCTCAATTACTTTGGATACAGTAATACAGTAGGGAATGACTTGTGGCATCATCTGCAGATGGTAAACTGGTGATTTCTTTTTTTTATTTACAAAGGTTGTATGTGACTTTGGCATTTTGTTACAGTTACAAAACATGATTGTTTGGTATATTCTCTAAAAAGGGGATAGTTACATTACCATAATTTTTTTTAACATTTTATGGCATTTTGAAATTTCTCACACTACCAGACTGTGCAGCCATACACAAAACCATCTGCATGTATTGACATATGATCCTACAAAGGATTGAGGTTCTATTAAAACACACAGTACAAAAAATCTCACAAATTTTAAATTTCACAATAGCTGACAAATGTTATTACTGCAAACTTCTTATATTTTATTTTCATTTTGTCTTAAAGTTATTATCATTATGCCTCTGGTGTTTTTTTTAAACTAAATTCTTTTTGGTACTTTTTTTAATCTACAGGCTGTGAAAGAATATAATGGTTCACTTCCTCATTCAGTTGATCGAATTATGAGTCCCTGGGTGCTTCAGATGGGATTCCCTGTGGTTACTATAAATACAGCCATAGGGAAAGTATCCCAGAAGCACTTCCTGCTGGATGCAGATTCTAACGTCACAGTCAAATCACCTTACAAGTATGCAGAACTACAGCTTTTGAAATGCAAATATGCTTTGACTCATTGTGGCAGTATTGAGAAATATGTCATTTTTTTATATGTGCTTCCCACAGCGTTTAGATTTAGTCTAAAGTCAACTTAGATTTAGTTACGTTTTGTTTTCATAGCACAAGTTCACAGCAATAGTTATTTCAAAAAGCTTTGTATAGTAATAAAAAATACCTAGCAATCTGAAAATCTCAAATAGCCCTTTGCAATAGCAGGAAGAAAGAACTCCCTTTTAACAGGAAGAGATCTCTGGTAGAATCAGGCTCATGGAGGAACTATAAACACATCAGGAAAGTGTTTGCTTGTTTAGGGTTGTTCACCACATCCGAATCAAATTCCTGATGAAGGCTCTTAGGATCCTGTTGCATCCTTCTCTGACAGAACAATTTTTAGAGGGTATAGCAGACGTGGCAGTTGGTTGACTTGAAACTACAACGTAAATCTCCACATTTCTCAAAATAGTATTTCAGCTTTTTTTTCTCGAAATGGCCTTTTGGGTTTAAACTTTAAATTGTGACAGCTCAAAATGGACAATAATAATGAAAGAAAATCTGAAATAACTGGCACAGGTAATGATACAGGGAGAAATCTAGACAGCAACGTTTGGTTAAATGAGAAATCCAAATGTATTCTTATAGTTAGGGATGGGAATTGATAAGATTTTCACGATTCCAATTCCATTTTCGATTCTGTTTAACGATTCGATTCTTTATCGATTCTCTTATCGATTTTCTTATTGATTCTTGTTTTTAAAAAAGGAGAACACACAGGTCGATTAGCTTAGAACTTTGTTTTATATCGTCTCTTTGAACAAGATAGAAATTTAGCAGTAACATGGCCTTACAAACCCAACTGTGAGATCTTAAGAGATCCACAGCCTATGGCTCTTCCATGGGGTGTCACAGGGTCCCCAGAAAAAAACATTGTAAATGTAAAATAATAAAATAAATATTATTCTGTAGCAATAACAAAGTATAACATAAATTATTCTGTAGCAATTACACAAGAATATCCAGTAATGTCCCTGCCTACAATTAAACACATTCACTTACCGAAAATCGGGGCATCTGCTGTAGCAAATGGGTGCAAGCCTTTGACCACAAACTTAGTCCCTGCTCGGTGACATTCGTCTATCCTGGACTAAAAGGAGACGCTACTGGTAGACTGCAGCAAGAACTGCCAGCATCTGAGCCAGCCAGACTCTGTCTGTCTCTCTCATCATGGTCACCTAAATGCACAGTAATGGCAGGTTTTGTAATAAGGCAGATAGCGCTAACATAATATGCACTGTTAGTTGATTATTTACCTGCCGTATTAACGGGAGAGGACGTGCAAACGTTACCGCTGCTGCTGGGTTCGTCCAGAGCAGAATTAAAAACACGACATTCATTTAAGGTTATCGCGTGTTTTATGAGCAAATGCTTTTGCATATTCATAGTGTTTCCTCCCTTAAATGAAAGATCTACTTTGCAAGTATTGCAAGTTGCCCTGTTGTCATCTGTTCTCGTAAAGTACAACCAAACTTTTGAGCGGTTGTGCCGCTTAGGCGCCATGATTCCTGCCAGGTAAATGACGCTCAACAACATGGTGCCGTCATTCGAGGCGACTGGAACCGATAAGGGAATCGTTGCAAAAATGACAAACAATTCCAATTAATTGAAACAGTGGGAACCGGTTCTCAACAAGAACCGGTTTTCGATTCCCATCCCTACTTATAGTATTTATAGAAAGTTAGACCCTTTCTAACTCTCTATTTTGTTCAAACACTTGACACATGTAATCACATAACATTATTGGATCACCTTATTTAAGGTCCATTTAAACAGTGAATTGCTAAACCGAATTAAATAGAAATATTAAATTCACTAGTATTTGTCAGAGCTGCACCTGTTAGTAACTTGTTTGGTATATGAATGACGCTAAATGTGTTGCCTTCCCCAGCTATGAGTGGCTGATTCCTATTCGATGGATAAGGGGTGGTACGGTCCAGAAAGATATCTGGTGGCTCATGGAAAAGGAAGGTAAAGCTGGTACACAGTTTTAATGTGGTTTTACAAGTACAATACAAATGTAATTAAACTTTATGAAAATTTAAGCATGTGGGGTTTTTTTTCTTTTCCTCCATCAGTGATAAACTTAGAAATGAGGAGTGATGGTTTTTGGGTACTGGCCAACATTAATGTAACTGGATATTACCGGGTAAACTATGACTTGGGAAACTGGGAACGCCTTTTCACCCAGCTTAATACAAATCACAAGGTACACAGACACTCTCTGACATGATTCACATTTTCTCATTTAATGGATGCAGGACATCAATTTCGTTATTTTCTGTTATCAGTATTTATGCATATGCACAATGAGATATGCATATGTACATATAAAAAATTCCCCTCTCATCCCTGTGGGCAGTCTTTATCCTTCAAACTCAGGTCCTCAACCAGATCTTGGATGTTGTTCCTGGGATTTGGTGAAGCCACACCTAGCTTGGTGGGAGTTTCTGAACCTAGTGCTCCGATTACCACTGGAACCACTGTTACTTTCACCCTCCACATCTTCTCGAGCTCTTCTCTGTGTCACAGCGGGGAACGCCTATGTATTTATGAAATGGACCCAAATGCAGACACGGGAGAGATGAACTGAGGTTTAAAGAAAAAGTGAGCCTTTATTGTGGCGGATGGCAAAACTAAACTAAGACCTACACTGGGAAATACTAAAATAGCTATGAAAACAATTTTCTTGGGGATAAATAAAGTATTATCAATCAACCAGTCAATCAACCAATCAAAACAGTTTCGATGGATGAGAACATGAAACTGAAAAGGAACATGCGACTATGGAGCTATGAAATGAACCAAACATGAGCATGAACCTGAACAGTAGAGAAAACTCTGTGACTTGACCTGATTCAACATGAACGCAAACAGACGACCCAACAAAGACTGCATGGATCACACAGATCAGGGAAAGTGGAAACACATAGGGAAACAGCTGACACAAATGAACGTCATGACACCACAGGGAAGAGAAACACTAAGCACGTTGAACATAGAAACAGACTTTCAAAATAAACCAGGAAACATGGAGAGACCGAGACGTTACAACACCGGCTTGACAACATGAAACACACAGACAAGAAATACAAGTCATACTGACACAGAGGAAAAGAACAGACTCACACAAGGGAACATAGATGAAAACCTAAACTGGAATAACACTTAACTTAATCCTAACTGATAATACCAACACAAGACTTTTATTTTCACATATTTTCAATATAATATAAGAAATAAAAATTACAAAATGAACTCAAAATGCTGAGTCACAGACCCATCCCCTGAGACTCTGAGCCCCTGGTACTTCTCCAGCTTCTCATGTTCCTTCTTCCTGATGTTGCTATCATTCGGTATTGCTAAGGCTGTCACTACGGCTGTCTTCTTCTGCTTGTCCACCACTACTATGTCCGGTTGGTACATACCAAGCAGGAGCCCATCTTTCCATGATGTTCTTGGGTTTCTGCTGCCTGAGGTATTTTTACCAATTACCTAGTGGTTAGTGGTAAGGAGAAATGACAGCCCCAATTTGACAACTGTAAGAATTTATATGATGGCAAGGACCAATCAGCTAAGTAAAGACAAATGACAGCCCATAATTATTTTAAGAACTGAAGGTCAGTCAGTCTGGAAAATTGCTAAAACTTTGATTGTGTCCCCGAGTGCAGTTGCAAAAACCATCAAGTGCTACAACAAAACTGGCTCATAACAGGACCACAACAGGAAAGGAAGGCCAAGAGTCACCTCTGTTGATAAATTCATCCAAGTCATCAACCCTTTAAAAACTGCAAGTTAACAACACCTCAGATTAGAGCCCAGATAAATGCCGCACAGAGTTCCAGTAGCAGACACATCTCTACATCAACTGTTCAGAGGAGGCCGCATGAATCAGGCCTTTATGGTCAAATAGCTGCTAAGAAACCACTACTAAGGAAAAGCAACAAGCAGAAGAGATTTCTTTGGGCCAAGAAACACAAGGAATGGACATTAGACCAGTGGAAATCTGTGCTTTGGTCTGATGAGTCCAAATGTGAGATCTCTGGTTCCACTCGCCGTGTCTTTGTGTGATGCAGAAAAGGTGAACGAGTGGTCTCTGCATGTGTGGTTCCCACTATGAAGCATGAAGGTGGTGTGATGGTCTGGGGGTGCTTTGCTGGTGACACTGTTGGGGATTTCTTGAAAATTGAAGGCACACTGAACCAGCATGCCTACCACAGCATCCTGTGGCAACATGCCATCCCATCCTGTTTGTGTTTAGTTGGACGATCATTTATTTTTCAACAGGACAATGACCCCAAACACACCTCCAGACTGTGTGAACGCTATTTAACCAAGAAGGAGAGAGATGGAGTGCTGCACCAGATGGCCTCCACAGTCACCTTACCTTAACCCAATCGAGATGGTTTAGGATGAGATGGACCCCAGAGTGAAGGCAAAAGGGCCAACAAGTGCTCAGAATCTCTGGGAACCCCTTCAAGACTGTTGAAAAAAACATTTTAGATGACTACATCATGAAGCTCATCGAGAGAATGCCAAGAGTGTGCAAAGAAGTAATCAAAGTAAAGGGGAATTATTTAGGAGAAACTAAAATATAAAACATGTTTTGAGTTATTTCACACTTTTTGTTTACTATACAAGTCCATATGTGTTAGTTCATAGTTTTGATGTCTTCAGCGAGAATCTATATCATTCCAGGTTATACCAGTGATAAACAGAGCACAACTTGTGGATGATGCATTCAGTCTGGCCAGGTAGGTCCATTAAATTGCAGTTTTTCACTAATTTCCAGTTCTAATAATTCTGGTGTCTTTTATATATACCCACTGATAAAAAAGTAACTATATAACTTTTCCTATTTGAGACAATGAAGTACTGACTCAAGTGCAAGCTTTAGGTTTTTACGGAGATCTTTTCTTTTGATGCCACCTTTTGCTTTTCAGTAACTACATTTCCCCCCCAGACTTAGTTAACTGCTGTTTTTCAATTTAAAGTTTTGGAAGCTTACATTTCTATTATTTATAATCAGGAAATACAGATGATTAGTAATGACGAAGTAAGGGCAGCTACGAAAAGTGGAAAGGAAGCTGGTGCCATGGTCCTGGATCTTTGAGCCAGTTTTTTTGTTGTGGACTCCTGGGCCTTTCTTTTGGATTTCAGAGATCTCAGTATTTTTTATTCCGAGTTTAGTATTTCCTTGTGCTTCTGAGTTTCTTATGTATATTTTCTCAGGATGTCTTGTTTGATTATGTTAGTTCCTTTAATGTCCTAGAGTCTGTGTTCTGTCCTCAATGTAAAACCTTACAATTCCAAAGGAACTGCAAGTAAGCCTGCAGCCTGAGAGCAAAGTGTTCTATAGTGGCAGCATGGGACACTAAGGACTTTAAGATAAAATGGGGCCTGCTCATTCAAGACCTTTTATGTGAGGAGAAGGATTTTAAATTTGATTTTTGGATTTATAAAGGAGCCAATGAAGAAAATCCAGTATGGGTGAAATATGCGCTGCCTTTCTAGACTATGTAAGTACTCCTGCTGCAGCATTTTGGATCAACTGAAGGCTTTTTGTTGAGTTCTTAGGACAGCCTGATAAAAATGAATTACAATAGCCAAGCCTAGAAGTAATCAATGCATGAACTAGTTTTTCAGCATCACTTTAAAAAAACAGGATGTTCCTAATTTTAGAAATTTTGCACAAATAGAAGAAAGCAGTCCTACATATTTGTTTAATATGTGCATTGACGGACATAGCCTGGTAGAAAACACCAACTCCAGGACTTGTCACAGTCTTACTTGAGCAGAGGAAAAGCAAACTCTTTGCGTTTTGCGGGGCGGCATCATGGTGGGGGCGGCATCAAAAAAAAAAAAAAAAAAGCTCGTTCTCATGCTGCCCGACGTCATGCCAGCGCATATTGTGAATGACATAGATACCGATCGGTTTTCTATCTCCCATTTGCTGGGAGTAAGGACGCCCTCCGTTTGCGAGGTGCGCCTGCTGCTTGCGGCACAGGGAGGAGAGGGCGGGGCGGCGGGGGATTCTCTGGCTGGCTGGAGCAGCATCTAATAACCAACCCACAAAATAACACAAAATAAAAAGAAACCAACAAACACGAAAACACCAGACATTATGATACAGACTTATAATTTGCACCGATGTTTTTTCAAAATTCTATACGCGAAAAGTGAGCGCGAGAGCCCTCGGTGCGCCTGCTTGCTGCTGAAGTCAAAGTAAACTTTATTGTCATCTCCGCTACATACAGTCCAGTATATAGAGAGACGAGACGACGAGGCTCCAGTTACAGCAGTGCAAGTAAATGAGCAATATGTATAAGAAGAGTAAGAAAATAAATATACACTTTAGGACCAGGGGTAAAGGGATCAATAACAATTTAAAATTTACAGTTTGATGATTTAAAGTCTCACACACAACCCGTCGAAAGGGGAGGGGGGCCGGCTCCTTCCAAGTAGAGCACATTTCATTTATAATGTTGTAAATCCAAGCCCATTATGTATTCATGATTTGAATCCTGGGTTGTGTGAAATCCCAGAAATGCACCCTAGACAAAGTGAATCTGTGAATTAAGGTGTAGGTCTATTAGGTTATGTTGTGGTGATCCTCGGGTTGGGGGATTTGTGTTCATACTGGAGTGCAAAATTAAAACCAATGGAAGATGGACAAGAAAAGTTCAAAGCCATCAGGTCCTCAGTTTATAAAAAAGACAAAAGAAGAGGAGGAGAAATGAGCAAAAGATGCAGGTCAGCAGATGTGTCATTGGATAATGGCAGGTCATCCTGAAACAATCAGAATCAGAATACTTTATTAATCCCTAAGGAAATTATGTGAGTTACAGTTGCTCCAAAAAGAAATGGTAAAAATAGTAACAGTAACAGTTACTGCCATAAACATACAGCAATGTGCATAAACATACTTATTTTAATGCAGATATTGTCACAATTAATTATCAGCATATTAGACATGCAACCCTCCTATCTGCAGACAGATGTCAAGCCAGCTGCACAACAACAACAGATTATGAGCTAACATTACTCCGACTAATTTGAGGTTCAAGTGTTCTAAAAATCACACTCTCCCTTTAATACACAGTTTTATTACCTTCTCACATTGTATGAGAGTTTATTTGCTGAGTGTCATAGGCAGAATCTGGGCTCATCACTGAACATAATATTCCTCCACATGTTCATGATGCACCAGTGCACATGTTGTCAACATCAGTTCAAATGGGCCTGATGGTGAAGGGCACCCATGGCAGGCTTCCTGGCAGTACTGTAAGGCCAGAGTTCGGCTGTGTCCAGTCTGTTCTGGGTAGAGAGCCACCGGCTTCATCATCCTGCAAACTTTGACTGCAAATCTGTTGAAGACTAACTGCGGTCCCTGGCCTTCTTGCGGTGTCATCTTCTTGGGGTGCCCTGTGTCTGAAATTCCCTGTTATATGGAATTTTGTGTTCAATTTGGAGATGATACTAGGGCTCATTATAAATACGCTGGAAGCTGGGTTTGGAGAACACCACCTTAAAGTTGCTTTATGGCATGGGGCCATATCCAGATCAGTGAAATAGGGTAAGCTTAGAGCAGACATCAACTGACAAGAATCAGAATCGCATTTATTGGCAAAGTATCTGCACAAACACATACAAGGAATTTGGTTCCGGTCGATGGTGTCTTTCAAGCACAACAATGTAAAAGCACACAATATGTGAGCAACACAATGAACAATATACATAAACCACAATATAAAAACATCTAAATCCTTATATACAAAAACTACAGGATTACAAAAATGAATACCACAGAATGTACATAAGGTGCAGTTGCAGTATGGCAGTGTGAAGCAATGTGACAGTTCAACTATTTAGGAGGGAAATAGCAAGGGGAAAGAAACTGTTCCTGTGTCGGGTGGTCCTGGTCTGCAGGCCTCTATACCGTCTGCCAGAAGGCAGCAGGTCAAAAACTCTGTGTCCAGGGTGTGAGGGATCTGTAAAGACCACTGTAGAAGGGTCCATGCTCACTGGTCCTGTTAATCAGATACCTGATTGGCACCTGATCGTCAGCACCTGGGGTACCAGAAATTCAAAACAAAGAGTCGGTAGCAGAATAAGTTATTTGGCAATGTCAAAAAAGAGATGGCAAGTTTTCATGGGCGCAATCCACATACTCAATTCCACTGCTCAAACCACAAATGTGGTGAAAAGAGGTTTTCCAGTGTTACAAGATTTATTGAATAAAGAAATTTGTTTGTGGTCAATTCTTTGCTGTAATATTGTTTCTTAGCAATAAGTTATTTATTCCCATGTATTCTTTCTGCAGGGCTCAGCTGCTCTCCACCTCTCTAGCCCTCAGGACAACCTCTTACTTGGCAAAGGAAACAGAGTACATGCCCTGGCAATCTGCTCTCAATAATCTGGACTATTATTACCTCATGTTAGACCGTACGGACGTCTATCAGCCCATGCAGGTGAATACTTTCCAAAGTTTAGCTTTTTAAGAAAGGTTCCTTTACTCTCTATGACTGTTTACCCAACTGTGACTTTAGACCCATTTGGAGGAAAACATTTTCTGCAGATAAACTCTCCTTAACTCTTGATTTTTAGGACTACATAAGAAAGCAGGTGACTCCACTATTCCTATACTTCAAGAACATGACCTTAGACTGGAGCAGTGTTCCTGTACAACACACCGATCAGTAAGTATACTCACCAGGATACATAGTCCACCTATAAACGCAAACAAAATATAAAGATGAGTAGATGAGTATAGGTTACAAGACATCAGAGAAACAGCAGCTTATATAGATATAGAAAAACAAATAAATAAAGACTTGAACCACAATCCAAATGGGTTATTATAGTCTAAAAATCACTTTCCCATCTTATTCCTACAAAATAAACAGCAATCCACAAATGACATATATTGACATATATTCCACCTTGTAATCAGTGTGTCAAAACAAAAAAGAGATCTGATTTAGCAGTTGGCTTGAGTGCTGGATAGTAGTTTCATTTATTTTTTGTACTTAAGTTTTGCTAACCACAATTTCCATTAGTTTTAGATTTCTCCTAGACTGCATTGTAGTGTTAGTCTAGTTCTTACTCTAGTATAGTAATGTATCACAGATCAATCTTGGTCCTTGTTCCAAGAACAAAGTACTTTTATTTATAAATGCATGGCCGCATGAATAAATTAAAAAAATTCTAAACATGTACTGAGAAAGTGGGTACGGAAAGTATTCAGACCCCCTTAAATTTTTCACTCTTTGTTATAATGCAGCCATTTGCTAAAAGTTTGCTTAAATTTTTTTCCTCATTAATGTACATACAGCACCCCATATTGACAGAAAAACATAGAATTGAAAAACTGAAATATTATATGGTCCTAAGTATTTTAGAATTTTGAAGTTACCTGGATGAGCCTGCTTTGTAGTGCAAACCTCAGCTGAGGTAAACAGCAGACTGACAGCCTACATTCACTACAGATGAACGGCACCCAGAAATAGTTGTCCTTCAGTGGCCACTGTAGGTGAACTGTGGAATGAGAGTGGTAAGAAAACAGAACTCAGTTGACTGCAATCTACAGTCCACTGACATCTAGCAGTTGTATTTTATACACTTTAATGTAGAACTTTCCAGTTCTGTTATGACTCGTCTGCCTCAGTTTGAGCATCACTCTTGTGGCAAAACTCTTAGCGCTCTGGTCCTTTTGTAAAACAAATATATATATTATATGGTATAGAAATCAGTTAGACAGTAAAAAATGCTTGTATGAATGTGTGTGAATAGGTGATTGAGACATGTTGTATAAAGTGCTTTGAGTGCTCAAGTAGAGTGAAAAAGTGCTATATAAGAACAATTTCATGAAATTTTTTTTTTTATCTAGCCTTTCTTTATATTAGCAAAAAGCTAGTAATTTGCTAAGATTTCAGTGCTTTTTCAAAGTCTTCATTCCTTATTTAGTGCTGTTCAAAGAAAATTCCATGGTGGATACAAATTTTGGTGACCATACAGGCAATGTACAATGAATGAAACACGTGAAACTACTTATGAGATAAATAATCTATATGAAAATCAAAAGAATTGACACTTTTGACAGTGGTTATGCTAAGTTTTGTGTAGATTGGCTTACCCATTAAGGAGGTGATGGGCTATATACACTACTTTACACCAGTCCAATGTGTCTCTGAAACTGACTCTAGTTTTATGAAGACAAAGAGAAAACAAAGAAAAATTCACTTAAGTTAATAAGAAGAACCTGGGAATATAAAATAGTTATTAGTCTATACGTCATGGCTGAGCGGCCAATGAGTTTTAGAAGCGGTCCCAAAAGCAGACACGGAGGAGAGGAAACTAAGTGTAACAAAAAGCAGTTTATTTGGCTAACAAACATCAGCACAAAGCAAGGTGAACAGGGCCCGAGAATTAAAACCTAAACTGGGAGAAACTAAAACATGAAAACTGTGACATGAGCGTGGCCTGAACAAAAACATGAGATAAACAGGACATGAACCTGAACAGGAGCTTGAGGGAAAAACCTGAGACACGAAGAGCCGAAACTCACAGAAACATGTAGCCAGACAAACAAATAACCCAACACTGAACAGAGGAAGACAGAGGACTTGAATACACAGAAGGGTAATGAGAGGATGGGGAACCAGTGGGAACACAGCTGGGACAAATCAGACCTAACGAGACAAGGGGAAGCAAAATTAGACACACTGCACACAGGACAGGGATTATCACAATAAACAGGAAACAGCATGGAACGTAGACATGACAACACAAACTTACAAATAAAACATGGAACATGCAGACCACGCAGCTCACAGACCCAGCCCCTGACACAATCAACACCAGCAGTTGTTTCTGGGATTTTTTTTAACCTTTAACTAATTGTATCTAGTCTTAAATCAGTAAAGAGGAAGATGGAAGGACATAAAGGGAAACAGCCAAAAATTTCTACAAGACACACAATTTCACCAACTTTGATCTTAGTAGACATACATTTTTCTGTGTGCCTACAATTAAAATGCTGATGCTCAGTGATGGGAATAACGGCGTTACAAGTAACGGCGTTACTAAGCAGTTTAAGCAGCTGCGCGCTCCCACGGGTGGCAATCACTTTCTGCCCGACGATCACTTTTTGGCACAACACCTGGAGCTAAGGAGCAAAACAATCGCATGAGTGCTGCTGTTTGACTGAGGAAGAATAAAGTAGTCGTGGTAAGCCAATCACACGACCACTTCAAGACAAAGCAACAAGGTGATATATACCAGTTTATAAATTGTGTTGCTAGGCAACGTAAAACCAGAGTCATGATAAACAATATATACGCAACGTTTTTTTCCTCAATAGTTTCGCCACGTTTACTGTCTAAGGACAGCGCAGCAAGCGCTCTCTGCTTATGAGCAACAAATAAAAAACAAAAACAAAAAAACTGCCCTTTCATTTTGGTGGGAAAATGCACCATGTCAACCAATCAAAAAATGATATGGCAACATGACATTTGGTTGTTTAGGAAGAGGGGGAAGTTTTAGGAGTGACGGCGAGAGAGAGAGAGAGAGAGAGAGAGAGAGAGGAAAGAAAGACAGCAGTAAAAGAGAGAGAGTGAGTTTTGAGATGTGAGAGATTTGTGACGTTTAGCGTGTTTGGAGTGTGTAGTTAATGTGTTGTCTTGTGTTGTGTGTCAGAACAATGAACCTGCTGTCTCCAGGTAAAAAATAGGAGTGATACACCTGCTGCTGTCAGACCTGCAGGTATCAGGCTGTGATGTTCTCCTTTATAGTGGACAGAATTTTTTTTTTGGAGTGGCACAAATAATTTGTGGCATCTTATTGAATGCAGAACAGCTGATTGTTCTGTAAATAGTTTGAAATAGTTATTTAAAAAAAAGGGGTAAAAGGTAAATGGCTGCAAATAACTTTGTTGTTTGCAAAACTTTGTGGTTGTTACAGTAAAAATGTAACTTTCTACTTGGATTTTATGTTTTTTGTCTGACTTTATATCAATTGTGTTAGTACAGTATGTCAAAATGAAAACTTAACTGTAAATTCAAACACGTGAGGTTGTGCTTTAAAGGATGATACCAAACAAGGCAAAGTAAATAGTTTTTAAAGGTAAAATGTAGAGGAAACATCAAAAGTAGTTAAAAATGGCCAATTATACCCTGGACCCCAGAGGCTTAAAGATTTTTTTTTAAGTAACGCAATAGTTACTTTTCAAGTAATTAATTACTTTTAGAATCTTGTAACTCAGTTACTAACTCAGTTACTTTTTTGAAGAAGTAACAAGTAACTATAATTAATTACTTTTTCAAAGTAACTTGACCAACACTGCTGATGTTTCAGATATAACGATGCCTGTCTCTTCTTGCAGATATAACCAGGAGAATGCCATTCGTATGGCGTGCAGAAGTGGGGTACCAGAATGCAACAGCTTGACAACCGCATGGTTCAAAAAATGGATGGAGGAACCTCAACAAAATATGTGGGTCAACTTTATAAACTACTTTTCAATCACTGCGCTTTAATGAGATATTTTTTTTCTTTTTACATTGTAGAAATTCTGGGCAACAAGGAAATTCATATATGGCATATTCCATAGAGCAGGGGTCTCGAACTCCAGTCCTCGAGGGCCGGTGTCTTGAAACTTTTCCATCTGTCCCTGTTGCAAAACATGTGAAAAAGAGCAGTAGGTCATTAACAAGACTCTAAAGAACTTGACTGCATGCTGAAGTGGCAACCCCTAACCCTACTCAAGTCAATTTAAGTAAATGTAAACATTTGTTTGGGAAAATGTAGTTCTAAAGTTACTTTTATTGCACCATGTTCATTCACTCATGAGCTGCTGTAACATGAATCAAATGGCTGAATTGCCAGCTCAGCATACAGTCAAGTTCTACAGAGTCTTGCTAATGACCTACCAATTGTATTCACTTGTGTTGCAGCACGGACACATGGAAAAGTTTCAGGACAGGCCCCCTTGAGGACTGGAGTTCGAGACCCCTGCCATAGAGGTTATCAAGGCAAAAAGCACACATGTCCAGGACCTTTTCAAAAACACAATATTTATATGAGCCATCTTAAACATTTATTTTTAATCTAACTGAAAAGAATTAGCCTGTTAACTTGGTAATGCTAGCTTTGTTTCCATGTGCACTGTTTCCACACAATGCACACATTCTTAGTATTAAGAGAAACTTTAAACGGTGCAGTAATGCCTGCAGCTGTTGGAAGGCAGCCCCAAGCTGTTTAACAGCCTGACTCACAGTAGAACTAACCAACTGCTGTCTTATTTACATTAAGGTGTAGTGTAACTGCCAGCATAGTATTTCCAATATTATTAATAAAAATAGAAAATAAAACAAAGCTTAAAATTGAATTTTGAACCTGAACTACCCAATTCCCATTACTCAAACCAATATCACCGAGTCTAAGAGCAGGTCATATTCAACTGAATCAAATGCCTTGGACATATCAACAAACAGCTGCACAGTACCGCTTCTTGTCCAAGGCAAAAATGAACTAAATGATATAAAGATCTTAATTAAATGTCCTATCCGCAATAGTGCCATTATACTTACCCATACACCTATATTTCTAGCTGATGAAACCTATTACAGCCTGCAACAGTAAAGAACCTTGGATGTATTCACTTTAACAGCAAGCAATTCAGAGTGCTGTTGTGAATGGTGTGGGGGTAGGGATAGGCTTGGGACCCTCCCCTAGCCCCGCTGCGGAGGGTCTGTGCTGATGGACGTGGGTTACTGACCTGAACTGCTGCTGAACTGGGCCCTGGTCCGGATGGGCCTGGGTCCCCTTTCCCTGGCGGGTTGCGGAGTATGGGGGTGCCTACTGGGGTGGCTGCCGGTGGAGCTCACGGGCACGTCACTGCAACCCCTCCTGGCTTCTGCTCCGCGGCTGCTGAGTGACCCCTCATCTGGGGATTTGTAAATATTGTAGCTATCAATTACAATCACACAATTGGGCATTAACTTTTTAAACTGCATCTCTGATAGAACCATGATATTATTATCAGTTGTGATAATGTAGATATTTATCATGTCAGTTTTAGGGACAAGACTTCTAACATTAAAATGTAAAAGGCAAAGACCTAATCTATTTTTAAAATCTGCTGGTCTGAGAATGTTTTTTATTGGACCAGGGTTTGGTTGCATGTTCCCAGATAACAGCAGAGCAGCATAACAGACTTGAATCTATTAGTTTTATAATCAGCATCTCTGGCAGCTGAGTACAAAAGCTCTTTTTGCACTTTGAGGATGTCATTCAGAGCTTTCAGAGATTGTAAATATAGCAGAATCCTCTTGTGACTTGTGATTGTGTGATGTCAGTCTTTTTCTTTTGCATAGAATGAATTTCTCAATGAAGAATAAATGAATCACTGACAAATATTCAAAAACATAAAAAAGGAGACGGTAAATGCCCTCTTGCAATTGAGTTCAAATCATCCAAAGAGGCAAATATTAATGAACCAACAGATGCGAGTGGCCAGCTTTTCCTGAAAAGTCAGTCACTCTGCTACTTGTGGACAAAATTCAAGGAAGTAGGTTCAACAAACTCTGAGTTTTAAAATAAACCAAGTTACAGTGGGGCAAAAAAGTATTTAGTCAGCCACCGATTGTGCAAGTTCCCCCCCTTAAAATGATGACAGAGGTCAGTAATTTGCACCAGAGGTACACTTCAACTGTGAGAGACAGAATGTGAA